>NC_064559.1:142781214-143084245 GCF_937001465.1 Orcinus orca
ATGTCTAGATACCATCATCACTAATAGCACTGTCTTTGTGAAAATATAGAAATGTCAGGATAACACCACTGACCTAGCATATATTTAATTGAGAATTGCATTGATATGGGTGAAACTTTCTATTCTGTGCCTAAAATCCTCTGAGGAAAGAGCTTCAGCAAACACAACTGGATTCCTGAGAGCCCAAGAAATAGTGGAGCCTGGTAGGCTGAAATTTGAAGGATCAAGAAGCCAGAGAAAAGGATGTTTCCTAATCTCATATTCCAGATTTCCCCAGATTTGTTCTCTTAAACCATTTTGTCTAACTATGAGGCCTCTGATTCACCAAAAGTGTAACTGCCTTCTCAGACAGGGAGATTGGTGGTCCTCAGGTCAGTTTTCCTACATTCCTTGAGTCTACTAATCAAATACCTTCCGTCCTAAATTCCCACTGGTGAGAATTCAAAATTTAATTTCCAGGAGGATCTGGAATGGATTAAGGGAGCACATAAATAAATTTCAAGGTTTCTCTATATCTAAGGCTGAAACCCCATTCTCTGTTCTGTTTTTCAACTCAGATTATGTCCAGACACATTGCCTCATCAAAAGTTCTACAGTGGGACTTCCCTGGTGGCGCAGTGGCTGAGAGTCTGCCTGCCGATGCAGGGGACACGGGTTCGTGCCCCGGTCCGGGAAGATCCCACATGCTGCGGAGCAAAGTTCTACAATTACATCAACTGATTACATTGACACAAAAAAATGACAAAAAATGGAGCTACCCCAAATTTATAAGTCCATCCTATTAAAAATTTTCTAATTTCTAATTAATACTCTAAAATATTAATGTCAAATTTTGTAAATTCAAAAGAGTTAAAGTCTAAAATCAAATTCCCTTGACTTCGTAAATTGCAATTCCAAGATCTGGAGACCCAGAAATCCAATAACAAACTAACTGAAGATTTTTTTTCTCTTCCAATGTATATTCTGTTCACTCTCAGTCCTGGTTTTCCAACTGTCTAGCCTGGGTAGAGTCGGGCTAGACTCTATTGCACATGTTCCTTTAGCACTGCTGAAGTAACTTATCTAAACTATTTTATGTTGCTAATCTAAAATTTCATGTTGCAAATGAAGGGATACATAGTAGATTCATAGCACTGGCCCATACCCCAAATTTTTTTAAATAAACCCATCCACTGTCCCTATAAATATTGGCATGAGCAAAATTATGGTTCTATAGTCTAGAATTTAGTTGCTAACACCATAGAAACTATGGCAGAAACTTAAGGATACTAGATTAAAAGAAGACAAGTTTTAAAAAAAATTTTCCAGGTGCCACCCTCCTCATGTTTCCAGTTAATCTATGCTAATATTCCAGAATCTATCACCTGTGAATCTAAACTTATTTGGTAAACATACCATCTTCCACCAAAATGTATATTTCAAGACTACATTGATAACCAAAACATGATGTTTCTTCTCTCAGAAAATGACACTTTTGAGAAATCATTGCTCTTTGCCAGAATTTTAGGTGAGATGTCTTTCCTATACATAACCCACATTTGCTTCAATTAGAGAATTACCCGCAGATTTTGAATAGAAGTTGCTGTTAATGTTTCTGAACTGTAGGCTTGTACTCCTCTGGAAAGAAGCAATATTTCTGCCATGCCTTCTCACAGTACTTTTTTTTTTTTTTACCCTGACATCTGTATTATTCTTTTCATATAGAGTTTCCCATAGTGAAATAGAACCAATACAAACCAGATTTTCCAAAAGCATCCAAAATCCCATGTTTTTACCTCCCAGAATTGGATAAACCTATTGAGAAATTATTTTTCCTGCTGACCAACATCAGAACCAGGCTTGGAGTTTTATTATAGTTCTGCCTAGCATCCTTTTAATGCCTCAAATCTTTGCTTCCCTTAGAGAAGCATAGGTTTGTCAGGAATATTACCTACAATAACTATAACACCCTGAAATATCACCTAAAAATATTTTTACTATTTTACGCTGACCTTCCCTGTCCCTCCACTTTTATCTGTTTAGATATTCAAAAAGATGTGTCCTGTATTGATATTACAGAGAATTCTCCATCAGTAGCTTTGAAAGTCTTCTTCTCAATGGTGTCCTCGGTTCTGGCTTCCTCTGGTGGATGCATTCAAGTCTGTTATCTTGGATTTTGCTCTCTTCTTCTGTCAGATATCATTGGGCTTCAGTCACTTTCTGATCTAGCAACAACTTAAATATCTTTCCCTTTTCTAGTACTCTCTTTAGAAAAGTTTTACTTAGGTGCTTCATCTTTATAGTACATCAAATCTGAAGGAAAATAAAAAAAGGAACAGAGCCATGACTTCAGTTCCGTCTCTAGAATTTGCTTGTTAGACAAGACATTCTTCTCCTCTGTGGAGAAGTAGTTGAGAGGACAGTTATAGGTCGGATTACTCTAATGATGCCATTTCAGGATGGCAAAGGACAGGAACTTCTTTCTCAACTAATAATAAGAAAATAATAATTGAAAAATTCCAAACAAGTGAACAAGTAACAATGACAACAAAACTGTAACAGAGAGTCAAGGTTTAAATATGAAGTAACCTTTAAAAATTAGGAAGAGAACTGATGAGATTCAAAAAAATGAAAACATCAGTAATAAATGTATTAAGAAATAAGCTGAAAGACATTATGGTTATAGTAAAGAAATTAAAATATTATTCTAATATATAATAAGGAGGAGGAAAGGGTATTTGAAATATTAAAACAAAAAATCAGTACAGAGGCCAGACTTCTGGATAGCTGAGAGAAAGGGCAGCAGCAAGCTAAGTATTTCCAAAAATAATCCCTCAACCCATGAAAAAGCAAAAGGGAAACATAAATTATATAAAAAAGTATCATAACTTGAAGATAGAGAATACTAAACCCACAAAATAAGTATGAGTAAAAAAAAGTAAAATTGTTAAGTCCCAATATGTGATCTCTCATACTTCTGCCTCACCTCCAGCCAGTTTCAATGCTTTGTGGTGACCAAAGGCAGACTGAAAAACACTGCAGGGAAGACAGATGAGGATAGCAGGCAAAGAAGCCTTAGTGTGACTAGAAACTACCACCTTAAATCTGAAAATACTGGCAAAGTGTTTGGGCAGATCAGAGCACAGACTACAAGGGCAAGATTTCAAGAACAAGTGATTCAAAGAGTACCGGGTAAACGGTCAGATGCAAAGGGATACTCTCTGAAACATGTAGCTGTGGGGAAGAAAAACAAAGCAAAACAAAAATGAAAGATGTGTTCTTTGGCAAGAGGTTAATGAAGGAAAAATATAAAATAAAAAAGGGAGGAAATTTAGTGTTCTGCAAGACTAAAGAGAGTCATAAAATCAGAGCTATAACCCCACCATCAAAACAAACAAACCTTTCTAAAGTATATGGATTGTGCTATACCTAAAAAAGAGTGTCCTTACACTAAGGATATTGTATATTATTTTACAAAATTCTGATGTAACACACTAATACCATAAAATGAACAAAAGAAATGTAAAATATTTACAAATCCATTGAAGAAAATTAGAAAAAGAATCACACATAACACATAGAAAATACACCACTTCCTCCTCCAATTAACAAAGTATAAGACATGTGTAAACTAAAATTCCAAACAGAAGTATACATACTCAAACGAACATTCAAATCAGAAATTTTAAAAAGCAGAAGGAAATTAAAAAGAGAGTGAATGGGGCTTCCCTGGTGGCTCAGTGGTTGAGAGTCTGCCTGCCGATGCAGGGGACACGGGTTCGTGCCCCGGTCAGGGAAGATCCCACCTGCCACGGAGTGGCTGGACCCATGAGCCATGGCTGCTGAGCCTGAGCGTCCAGAGCCTGTGCTCCGCAACGGGAGAGGCCACAACAGTGAGAGGCCCACGTACCGCAAAAAAAAAAAAAAAAAAAAAAAAAAAAAGAGAGAGAGAGTGAACGGAATTCTAAAAAGAAAAGAAAGAAGTGGAAAAAAAACATCTTACAGCTAAAAAATACATTTCAGGAGCTAAAAGGAATGAACACAAATAAAACATCTATTAACTACATTGAGAAAGGCAAGAAAACAATCCAGAAAATAAAAACAACATAACAGAAGATGAAAAGATACAAGAAAGATAAAAAGAATCTGAGAGCAAGTAGTACAAATTGAAGACAGGCAAAAAAGAACTGTATTTCTATAAATGACATCCTTGAAGAAGGTTTACAAATTAATGAAACAGAGCTAACATCTCTACACACAAATACAACAAAATAAATGATTATAAAATATAATAAAAGAGTTGAGATTAAATAGTCATATTTATATATTCAAATGTAAACTAACTTATCTACTTAAGAAAATATATTTTCACTTTGGCTCACAAAACAAGACCTAATTATATACTGTGCATAAGAGACACACCTAAAACAAAGTGATTCAGAAAAGAGTGGACAAAAATATACCAGGCAAGTATGAATCAAAAGAGAGAAGGGATAGTGATCTTGATATCAGACACTGTGAAAGTCAAGCTGAAAATGATTAAATGTGATAGCATGATACTCTACTATTCAACCTTGTTCTAGAAGTATTAGTCAATGCAATTAGATAAGAAAAATGAATTACTGGAATAACAATGGGTAAGAAAAAACTGATTTATATCTATTTGCATATATGATTGTATACCTAGAAAACCCCAGATAATCAATATGACTAAATAAAATAATAAGCGTTCAGAAAAATATATGATATAAAATTAACATACAAAAATCAATAGTCTTCATATATATAAACAATAATCAGCAGATGACATCATGGTGGCAAAAATTTCATTTACAATACCAGCAAAGAAGATTAAGTGGTAAAGGATAAGTTTAACATAAAATGCACAAAATCTATACAAGAAAAATTTTATCAATACTCCTGAAACTCAGAAAAGTAGTATTGAAATAATGAAATATATATTCTTTATTTTTGGAGAGGGTAATTCAACATTACGAAGATGTCAATTCTCACTAAATTAATACATAAATTCATTGTGGTCATAGTAAAAATACCATCCAGTATTTTATGGAATTAAGTGATTTAATACTAAAATACATACGAAATATCAGCCATGCTAGGTTAGCCTATTAGTCAAAGCAGTGAAAAAGAAAAATTACAAACAGGAAATAATTGTATCAGACAGTAAAACTTATCTCTATAACTAAAATAGTGTGGTACAGTTCAGTGCATAGACAAATAGACCATTAGAATAGAAAGTTCGGAAATGGATCCATGTAGTAATAAAATGAACTTAGGTTCTTTGGGGAAAAATCTATTCCAGGTCTTGGGCAGAGAAAATACAAGATGTGCCCAGAACATCTTATGCTAAAAAATAATGAAGTGCTGGAGAAAGGACAGAATCAAGTCAAAAAGACAATAAGATGTTAAGTAGAAGAAGCTAGCAATGGCCAAAGGTGGAAAAAATTGAGCAGCCAATTAAACAGTGGTAGTGTTGCATTATAAGCCATAGAATAAAATAAATATCTGTGAATTTATACTAATATACATAAATAATTTAATTAATACATAAATAGGGGAGAATACATACATACATCACATACATCCAATTAAAGGATCTCCTGCAAAATATTTATCAATTGTAAAGCAAAACATAGTAACTCTACAGTGTGGAAACCCATGAGATACCACCTTAAACAAATGATTAAAGTTAAAATAATAATACACATACATGACCCCTGAATGCAGGTTATTGTGTTATTCTTGCCAAAAAAGCAACATCACAATCTAATCATGAGATAAGTGCAAATTGAGAGACATTCTATAAAATACTGACCAATACTCAAAAAAATTTCAAGGTCGGACTGCCCTGGTGGTCCAGCGGCTAAGACTCCGAAATTCTAATGTAGGGGGCGTGGCTTTGATCCCCGGTCGGGGAACTAAGATCCCACATGCCGTGCAGCATGGCGGGGGGAAAAAAAAAAAATCAAGGTCATGAAAGATAAGGAAAGAGTGAGTAACTGTCAGAGACTAGGAAAGACTAGAGAAACATGACAAATAAATGCAATGAGGGACCCTAGGCAAGAAAAAGGACATTAGAAGAAAAACTGGTAAGATTTAAATAAAGTTCATACTTTTGTTAACAGTATTGTAGTAATGTTAATTTCCTTATTTGGTAACAGTGCTAAGGTTATGTAACTTGTTACATTAAGAAAGCTGACTGAACTGTATATGTGAACTCTCAATACATGCTTTTTAATATTTCTAAGACTGAACGTATTTCAAAATAAAAATAAAATAAGCATTGCAAGAAAAGCTTGATCCAAGTATGAAGCAAATTAAACTGGTATGGTTTTGAGCAATTGGTCAATTGTAGAGAATCCATTTGAAAATGCCCATTTGAGTAGCACAGAGAATATGACATTAGAAATTTAGAGAGACAAATATTTTATGGACAAATAAATTACAAATGTATGGACAAATAATTGAGGGCTTGATTACAATTATAAAAGAATATAAATATTTTCATCCTTGATGATATAAAAGTAAAATACAACTACCAGAAATTAGGAGATAGAAATAAGGAGAGGTGAAGGGAAGTACTAATAATACCATTCTAAAAAGTGGAAAGTTATGAAAAATTCTATGGTTGTGGGTCAATTATGAAAAGTAAAGGTGATACTATAATGATATTTTTTATGTCAGGAGTAGGGGAAGATGGATAGAGTGAGTAAATTAAATTTCCATTTAACATGCTAAAATATTAAGAGAAAATATCTAATGTTGATAAATCAAATGGCATATTTAGAGACTATAACCACAAATCACATTATGAATAGTGATGATTATAAGTAAATTCCTTTTGAGATGAGAACTAGAAGTGGGCAGCCATGGGTGAATCCTATTTTCTTTGTGTGTATTTAACATTTTTAATGATATGACATATTATGTTAATTTTTTAAATATTGAAAAGGACATGATAATCACAACTTCTAATATTATTAATGTTCTTCAATTGCATAATCATATTATCCTTTTTTGTATCACTTGAGGATTTATTTACTTTTCAAAGCTGTGCTCAAAAGTCATTTTATTTTCATCTCAATATTTATGAGTAATACATATGTACCCATAAAACATTTTCTTGCTATCCCAGATAGGTTTACTATTTTGCTGCTCTGTACTCCAAGAATACTTTGTTTATAACTCCATTAAGCAACTAATCACAATTATTGTAATTTATCTAGTGTCTATTTCCTTTGTCAGAATGAGAATGTCTCAAGATTAGGTGTATGTATCTTACTCATGTTTGTACTTCAAGCACTCAGAGAGACTGAAATATATTTTTCTCAATATGGAAATATTTATAGAAGCTAACAATGACATCCTGCTTCCTTTAGACATTAAGGAGAACACTATATAGAACAGAGGCAGTCAAATTCTGGGAGAATTGTCTTGGCTCCATTGTTTCTGTGCATATTCTTCCATCATTCATTCTTCCAGGTCAAAATAAAAATAATTTGGAACATGGGCTTCCCTGGTGATGCATTGGTTGAGAGTCTGCCTGCCGATGCGGGGGACGTGGGTTCGTGCCCCGCTCTGGGAGGATCCCACGTGCCGTGGAGCGGCTGGGCGCGTGAGCCATGGCCGCTGAGCCTGTGCGTCCGGAGCCTGTGCTCTGCAATGGGAGAGGCCACAGCGGTGAGAGGCCTGCGTACAGCAAAAAAATAAATAAATAAAATAATAATTTGGAACAGAATAGCCAAAATTTGATGCCTATTATCCTGACTAGCCTGGTGTTGCCCACCATGATTAATACTTACCAATCGTGGTTGAAGGCAAAAACAAACAAAACAAACAAATAAATACTATTGAATTGTATCCCCTAAAGATACAAGTCCTAACCCCCCACCCTCACCCCCAGAATCTGTGAATGTGACATTATTTGAAAATAGAGCCTTTACATATGATCAAGTTAAGATAAAATCATTAAGGTAGGTTCTAATCCAGTATGACTAGTGTCTTGATAAAAAGGGAAAATTTTGACACAGACAGACATGCACACGGGGAGAAGGCTATGTAAAGTGAGAGTTATGCTGCTAGAAGCCTACTAGAAGCTAAGAAAGAGTCTTGGAACAGATCTTTAATGAGTGTCTTCACAGCGGGCATGGCCCTGGCAGCACCTTGATCTCAGGTTTCTAGCCTCCAGATTTGTGAGACAATAAATTTCTGTTTTCTAAGCCACTTGACTTAATGGCACTTTGTTACAGCAGCCCTAGGAACATAAAATGGGCTTTGTTGGAAATATTTTCAAGCAGAGGGTCAGCAAAATGAGGCACTCTACTCTCTTGTTCTTTCATCTACCCTTGGAGAGAATTACAAAGAGGAGAGAACACAGCTGCAAGCATAGTGTGCTCCAGCAGAGAGATGTCCCTCTGCTGCATGACCTTGTTGTAGGATGTGGGGAAGGTCTGGTGAATTTGGCTGGTGAAACTCTGAACTTAGTGCCAGGTGTCTAGAGAACTTATTTGGGGAACCCAATTGATAGCACCTAAAAACTTAGAGAAAAGTTAGAATTGGGCTGAATAACCTCCCCCTGAAGGGAAAGGTGTTAGTTCTGGCTTGTTCACTGCCAGACAAATCATGGAGAATATCCAAGGTCACTAGAAGACAGTACTGTTTATCTTTCTACTGTATTCTTTTTGGCAAGTTAATATTTACTGAGTGCATACTATGTGCCAGGCACTATTACTCTTCTAGATGTGTGTGTGTGTGCACGTGTGTGTTTGTGTATTGATACTTACCTTGCAGATTGGTAATGAAGTTAAATGAAGGATATCTATCTATCTAAATACATAAATATATACACATATATATGTGTATGTATGTTTATGTACCCCTCATTTAAATGTTTATATATATAGATGCATTTATATATATAGTATATATATGTACATAATTTATGTACATAAAGGCATTTGTATAGTATATATACATTATACGTATATGTATATATGCATATTCTTCACTTAATTTTACCACCCATTTATAAATCATGTTACTTTATTATTTTCCTTTTATATTTTAGATACTGAAGAATAGAAGTGTTCAAAAATTTTTACACAAAGTATCAGCAGAGAAAAATTCAGAATTCAGACTCCAACAATTGTGGCTCAGAAGTATATGCTATTAATACTACTTCTTAAGGAACTCTCTAAAGCTAGTGTAAGCAAAATAAAAATAAAGGAATGTTTATGGAACAAGAGGCACTCTTAGGGAGGGAGTAGAACCAGAAACTGGACATATCTAGCTCTTGTCTTTGGGTGCCTCTGGCAATTGCTTTATTTTATTTTCTGACTACATACTGATTCTCTTTTATATGCTATTCTATATGCTACTCTTTATGATTGAAAGGGTTAAGATATACATATTCTCCTTTCAAATACATATATGTCATCTAAAGTTGAAATCACATAGTCTCATTTCGAACTTCTCCAAAGAAGGAGATCATTAGCTCAGAATGAGTCAATGGGCCACCCTGGGTCCAAACAGCTATTGTAGGGCTGGAGGTACAAGATAATGCTTAGTGATCACATTTTCCAGGACACTAGTTTTGTATCTATGGATATGAGTGGGAGGAGAGACAGCTTGTAGAAAAGTAGGATGGAGGCAGGTAGCCAGTTCAACAGGCATCCACTACAAGATGGCTGCACTCAGCTTATAACAGGCTAAGAGGAGAAGAGTCACAAATTTAAGACCAAACTCATAGAGTAGGTGATTTTCAGCCCCCTTCCATCTATAATACTTTTAGGTTTTAAATATATTAGTCCCTTCTTAGAATCTGAGTTTTAGAATTATGATTTTCATAAAACATTCCTATTATGTATCTATTTCCTCAGCATACACTTACTGAACATCTAGAATATGGTTATAGGTTGAATTGTATTTCCAACTCCCAACTTCCAAGAGGATCTTGGAAGTCTTAATTCTCAGTACCTGTGAATGTGATTTTATTTGAAAATAGGGTCTTTGCAGGTGATAAAGTTAATATGAGGTCATTAGGGTAGTACTAATCCAATAAGACTGTTTCTTTGTAAAAGGGAAATTTGAACATAGAATCAGACATGTGAATGGGGAGAACACCATGTGAAGATGAAGGCAGATACTGGTGTAATGTATCAACCAGCCAGGGATACCAAAGGCTGCCAGCATACTACCAGAAGCTAAAAGAAGGGCATGGAGCAGTTTGTGGTACTCTGTTATGGGAGACCTAGAAAATTAACACAAAAATGTGTACGTGAAAAAAACAGTTGACCCTCAAGGAACTTACAGTCTATGATGGGGAGATAGATTTATAAACAGATCTGACAGGACAGTGAGGGACAATAACATTTCCTCAGTTATAAATGCCTCAGGTCAAGGTCTGAAGAGATGAGAATTCCATCCACCCCATTTCCCCACAACTTCTTTCAGGATTTCACTGAACTTTCTTTGAAATATTTTGAGGTTTCAATTCAGTTGACACCTTTGAGGGATATGGGAATATCTACTCTCCTGTTTTGATTAAAATACTTCTTCTACATATTCTTAAAGAACCACATGCTTTCTGTATGGCCCAAGCATCATAATGTACTTTTATGTCTTCAAAAGATATTACACATACTGAAATGATTTGACCACATATTAGAGAGGGACCTCCTGGAAACAAGTGACAATACCTTATTAAAATCTGTGTCCCCAGCTCTTAACAGAGTGCCAATATATTTTGAGGAATGGATGAACAAATAAATATCAATCAAATATTTATACAAATATCACCATTACAATGCACCAAGTCTTTTCTCTTTTATGCAGCTTCCAGACATGTCTGCTACTGTTAAATAAATCCAGTTTGAACTCAGCAGAGAATGAAACATATATGGGGGTTAATATTCTTGATACTATTCAATATACTTTCCTGGGTACATAGGGCAAGACCCAGAATAGCATTCCATTTGTTTGAATGACAGATTAGTTGATTGATTTTTGTGACAAATGACAAATGCCAGTTGCCAAATTATATCTTCAAACAACTTATGTCACTCAAAATTCAACTGAACTGTACTCCTAGGACAGTCTAATCCTGGGGAGATATAACAGAAAAATTACCTTAAGTGCCACTGTATTCTGGGTCATAAGTATTTCTATTTAAGAGTGATTAAAAAGAAGCTTCCTAGTCTAGATTGGGCAGACCAAGATCTCACAAAGAAGGTTCTGTCACCAATGAGATGCAACAGCATTCACAGTACACTGGGAGGTGAATTATCCTCTCTCTCCCCTCCCTGAGAGAACAAAGGAGGACCATGTTACCATTTGCTCTGTCTAGGGGTTGGTATCTGGAAATCAGAGTCCACGTGTAACTCCTTTCCTGACTGCTACCTCTAGTGTGGAAGCATGATGAAAACCAGAAGGATATGGATGTAAAGAAAAAACTAGGCCTCCCTGCAGACATAATTTTGCCTTTATTCTACTTATCACCAGGGGACCCTATTCTATATTCAGACAGTAAAAGATACTATGCAGAGTTGGATTTATGGTATTTTAATTTTTATGTTCTATGACAGTCCAAAGGATTTTAAATGTAAAACCTGGACTACCAGACAGGGAACCTAGTTTTCTCTCCTGGTTCTCCCTCTTGGTATGTGATTAGATGGGAGGGATATATACAATATAGAGATGCTACGGATATTTAAACATTTCTCTGACTAGAATTTATTTCGTTTCATCCAGGTTCTCCACTCTTTTTCATGTTAAGTTTATATAATTTCTATCTGGGCTCTTTGCTCTTCTAACTAGAATATATATCCATTTTGTTTAAAGGGGTACATTTTATTGAATGTAAATTATGCTTCCATAAAGATGACACCCCTCCAAAAAGACAAAAATAAAACAAAACAAAGGTATGCACATATATATGTTTTACTTTTATTTTTTTCTTCTCCAAATTAATTCTCAATTAATCTTCTTGAAGTGGGAATTTTTTCTTTTCATGCAAATAGCTAGTTCGAAAACTTGTAATGGTTCCCTTTAGTCTGCCAAAAAAAAAAAGAAATTGAGAGTCATTGATTAATGAACACATTTATCCATCCTTCTATTAAACAAGCTTTTGATTAAATATCTCCTCTTAGCTTCCATAGTATTAAGCAAAATCGTCAATCCCAGAGATACTAAGATGAAGAAAACAGTGTTTACAGTAGAATAGTCAGGACAATGGTCAATTCTCTTTATTTGCAAAGGCTATGTTCTATAAAGTTACCATGAGCCCCAATTAGCACATATAGGGTTAGGCTCCTATGAGCCTCTGGTCACAACATTTTTCCCAACAGAACAACACGTAAACTGGATTTATTGTGTATTTATGACTAAACACACCATATTAAGTATTTGTTGCTTGATTAATATTGAACTCATGGCCAGCAGCACCATGACTCATGCCTGAAAGAAGCTTGTCTAACACATGCATTTTCTCTTTAAGGCACAACAGAGCTTTCTTGCACTTAGGGACAATAGACAACACTTTAGCACTACACTTAGGGGGCATTTTAAATGGCAAAATCACCAAGAAAAAGCACAAATATGTGAAAAATATGCACCAAATATATTACAAAGAGGACACATTTACAGTAGGAGAGCTGAAACAAGAAGGCAGAATGTTGTTTTGCTTTACCTCAGGTGAGATCACATGAATTGAGTCAAAGTTTTAGCCATTCTGAGCATGTCAGCAAATGACTACAAAAGTGCCATGAATATGGGGTTTCCAAAGAAATTTTAGTGAGTAGGTAAATTTACAAATACAGAATCATAAATAATGATAATCAACTGTATGTAAACAAAAGGGAAAAAAAGTTTTTCATCGTTAGTAGTATGCCCAAAAGAAAATGAAACATAGAGGGGAAAAATAGTTAACGTTGGAGAACATTCTGTATAACAAAGGATGAGTGAGATAGTACTTACTGGCTTCTGCCAATTAGGCAAAAGGCCGTTCAGTCAAAAAAAATAGCATATTAAGGTTGTGATAACAAGAGACTTAGTGGCATATACAAGAACTACAGTAGCGTTATGATTCTTCATTCTGAAGTTCATATTAGAGGGGTTAGAAGTGTCTGAAGACGATAATAGCAACCAGATGAGGAATGATCTTAATGTCCATCTTAATTGCTTGGAAAACTTTTTGTGATAATAAGAAACCATGGCCATGTTTTAAATGAATGTATGGCAAGAATAAGGTCTGACTTATTATACTGTGGTATAAGAATATACCAATATATTATATATATGGCAAGAATAAGGTCTGACTTGGTATACTGTGAGAAGTAAATGTTAAATAGTTTAATGATACAGGATAGAAGGCCCAGAGAAAAACCAACTCACAAATGGTAACCTAATTAATGACAAAGGAGGCAAGAACATACAATGGAGAAAAAACAGCCTCTTTTATAAGTGGTGCTAGGAAAACTGGACAGCTACACGTAAAAGAATGAAATTAGAACACTACCTAACACCATACACAAAAATAAATACCAAATGGGTTAAAAACCTAAATGTAAGATTGGACACTATAAAACTCTTTGAGGAAAACATAGGAAGGACACTCTGACATAAATCACAGCAAGATCTGTTTGACCCACCTCCTAGAGTAATGAAAATAAAAACAAAAATAAACAAATAAGAACTAATTAAACTTAAAAGCTTTTGCACAGTAAAGGAAACCATAAACAAGATGAAAATACAACCATCAGAATGGGAGAAAATATTTGCAAATAAAACAATAGGCAAAGGATTAATCTCCAGAATATACAAACAGGTGATAGAGCTCAATATCAAAAAACAAAGAACCCAATTAAAAAATGGGGGGGAAGACCTAAATAGACATTTCACCAAATAAGACATACAGGTGGCCAAGAGGTACATGAAAAGATGCTCAACATCACTAAATATTAGAGAAATGCAAATCAAAACTACAATGAGGTATCACCTCACAAGGGTCAGAATGATCATTATCAGAAAATCTAGAAACATTAAATGCTGGAGAGGGTGTGGTGAAAAGAGAACCCTACTGCACTGTTGGTGGGAATGTAAATTCATACAACCACTATGGAGAAGTATGGAGATTCCTTAAAAAAACTAAAAATAGAACTACCATATGATCCAGCAATCCCACTACTGGGTTTAAACCCTGAGAAAACATAATTCAAAAAGAGTCATGTACCACAATGTTCACTGCAGCACTGTTTACAATAGCCAGGATATGGAAGCAACCTAAATGTCCATCGACAGATGAATGGATAAAGAAGATGTGGCACATATGTACAATGGAATATTGCTCAGCCATAAAAAATAAATGAAACAGTTATCTGTAGTGGGGTGGATGGACTTGGAGTCTGTCATAGTGCAGTAAGTCAGAAAGAGAAATACGAATACTGTATGATAACGTATATATATGGAATTAAAAATAAAAAGGGTACTGATAAACCGAGTGGCAGGGCAGTAATAAAGACACAGACATAGGTTTTGGTTTCTTGCAAATGCCACAGCTACAGGTAAATTGAGGAATTTACGGGAAACAAGCTGCAAGTGCAGAGATGTACAGTCTGCTGTTTCTAAATTTGTGGGTTACTAAAATGGAAAGAACATGTGATCTGTCTTCTGCTCATGGAACTGTGTGGCTGACAGGGTCCTGGTGCTCCAGCTGGGTGTAAGGCCTGTGCCTCTGAGGTGGGAGAGCTGAGTTCAGGACATTGGGCCAACAGAGACCTTCCAGTTCCACATAATATCAAATGGTTAAAGCTCTCCCAGAGATCTGCATCTCAACACTAAGACCCAGCTCCACTCAACAATCAGCAAGGTACAGTGCTGGACACCCTATGTGAAACAACTAGCAAGACAGGAACACAACCCCACCCATTAGCAGAGAGGCTGCATAAAATAATAATAAGGTCACAGACACCCCAAAACACACCATCGGAAGCAGTCCAGACCACCAGAAAGACAAGACCCAGCATCATCCACCAGAACACAGGCACTAGTTCCCTCCACCAGGAAGCCTACACAACCCACTAAACCAACCTTAGCCACTGGGGGCAGACACCAAAAACAACAAGAACTATGAACCTGCAGCCTGCAAAAAGGACACCCCAAAGACATTAAGTTAAGCAAAATGAGAAGACAGAGAAACACACAGCCGATGAAGGAGCAAGGTAAAAACCCACCAAACCAAACAAATGAAGAGGAAATAGGCAGTCTACCTGAAGAAGAATTCAGAGTAATGATAGTAAAGATGATCCAAAATCTTGGAAATAGAATGGAGAAAGCACAAGAAATGTTTAACAAGGACCTAGAAGACCTAAAGAGCAAACAAACAATGATGAACAACACAATAAATGAAATTAAAAATTCTCTAGAAGGAATCAATAGCAGAATAACTAAGGAAGGAGAACAGATAAGTGATCTGGAAGATAAATTATTGGAAATAATTACTGCAGAGCAGAATAAAGAAAAAAGAATGAAAAGAATCGAGGACAAACTTAGAGACCTCTGGGACAGTATTAAATGCACCAACATTCTAATTATAGGGGTTCCAGAAGAAGAAGAGAGCAAAAAAGGAACTCAGAAAGTATTTGAAAAGATTATAGTTGAAAACTTCTCTAATATGGGAAAGGAAATGGTTAACCAAGTCCAGGAAGCACAGAGAGTCCCATACAAAATAAATCCAAGGAGAAGCATGCCACGACACATATTAAACAAACTATCAAAAATTAAATACAAAGAAAAAGTTTTAAAAGCATCAAGGGAAAAATAACAAATAACATACAAGGGAATCCCCATAAAGTTAACAGCTGACCTTTCAGCAGAAGCTCTGCAAGACAGAAGGGAGTGGCAGGACATATTGAAAGTGATGAAAGGGAAAAACCTACAACCAACATTACTCTACCCAGCAAGGATCTCATTCAGATTTGACAGAGAAATTAAAAACAACACAGACAAACAAAAGCTAAGAAAATTCAACACCACCAAACCAGTTTTACAACAAATGCTAAAGGAACTTCTCTAGTCAGGACACACAAGAGAAGGAAAAGACCCACAATAACAAACCCCAAACAATTAAGAAAATGGTAACAGGAACATACATATTGATAATTACCTTAAATGTAAATGGATTAAATGCTCCCACCAAAAGATATAGACTGGCTGAATGGATACAAAAACAAGACCCGTATATATGCTGTCTACAAGAGACCCACTTCAGAACTAAGGACACATAAAAGTGAGGGTATGGAAAGTGAGGGTATGGAAAAAGATATTTCATGCAAATAGAAATCAAAAGAATGCTGGAGTAGCAATTCTCATATCAGACAGAATAGAATTTAAAATAAAAACTATTACAAGAGACAAAGAAGGACACTACATAATGATCAAGGGATCAAACCAAGAAGAAGATATAACAATTGTAAATATTTATGCACTCAACAAAGGAGCACCTCAATACCTAAGGAAAATGCTAACAGCCATAAAAGAGAAAACTGACAGTAACACGGTCATAGTAGGGGACTTTAACACCCCACTTTCACCAATGGACAGATCATCTAAAGTGAAAATAAATAAGGAAACACAAGCTTTAAATGATATATTAAACAAGGTGGACTTAATTTATATTTATAGGACATTCCATCCAAAAACAAAAGAATACACTTTCTTCTCAAGTTCTCATGGAACATTCTCAGAGATAGATCATATCTTGGTTCACAAATCAACACTTGGTAAATTTAAGAAAATTGAAATCTTAACAAGTATGTTTTCAGACCACAACACTATGAGACTAGATATCAATTACAGGAAAAGAAATCTGTAAAAAATACAAACACATGGAGGCTAAACATTACACTACTTAATAACCAAGAGATCACTGAAGATATCAAAGAGGAAATCAAAAAATACTTAGAAACAAATTACAGTGAAAACATGATGACCCAAAACCTATGGGATGCAGCAAAAGCAGTTCTAAGAGGGAAGTTTATAGCAATACAATCCTACTGCAAGAAACATCGCAAATAAACAACCTAAACTTACACCTAAAGCAATTAGACAAAGAAGAACAAAAAACCCCAAATTTAGCAGAAGGAAAGAAATCATAAAGATCAGATCAGATAAATGAAAAAGAAATGAAAGAAACAATAACAAAGATCAATAAAACTAAAAGCTGGTTCTTTGAGAAGATAAACAAAATTGATAAACCATTGGCCAGACACATCAAGAAAAAAAGGGAGAAGACTCAAATCAATAGAATTATAAATGAAGGAGAAGTAACAACTGACCCTGCAGAAATACAAATGATCATGGGAGATTACTACAAGCAACTATATACCAATAAAATAGACAACCTGGAGGAAATGGACAAATTCTAAGAAAAGCACAACCTCCCAAGACTGAACCAGGAAGAAATAGAAAATATAAACAGACCAATCACAGCACTGAAATTGAGACTGTGATTAAAAACCTTCCAACAAACAAAAGCCCAGGACCAGATGGCTTCACAGGTGAATTCGATCAAACATTTAGAGAAGAGCTAACACCTATCCTTCTCAAACTCTTCCAAACTATAGCAGAAGGAGGAACACTCCCAAACTCTTTCTACAAGGCCACCATCACCCTGATATCAAAGCCAGACAAAGATGTCACAAAGAAAGAAAACTACAGGCCAACATCACTGATGAACATAAGTGCAAAAATCCTTAGCAAAATACTAGCAAACAGAATCCAACAGCACTAAAAGGATCATACACCATGATCAAGTGGGGTTTATCCCAGGAATGCAAGGATTCTTCAATATATGCAAATCAATCAATGTGATAAACCATATTAACAAATTGAAGGAGGAAAACCATATGATCATCTCAATAGAGGCAGAAAAAGCTTTTGACAAAATTCAACACCAATTTATGAAAAAAAAATCCAGAAATTAGGCATAGAGGGAACTTACCTCAACAAAATAAATTCCATATATGACAAACCCACAGCCAGCATCGTTCTCAATGGTGAAAAACTGAAACCATTTCCACTAAGATCAGGAACAAGACAAGGTTGTCCACTCTCACCACTATTATTCAACATAGTTTGGGAATGTTTAGCCACAGCAATCAGAGAAGAAAAAGAAATAAAAGGAATCCAAATCAAGAAGGAAGAAGTAAAGCTGTCACTGCTTGCATATGATATGATAGTACCTAAATAATCCTAAAGATGCTATCAGAAAACTACTAGAGTTAATCAACAAATTTGGTAAAGTAGCAGGATACAAAATTAATGCACAGAAATCTCTTGCATTCCTATACAGTAATGATGGAAAATTTGAAAGAGAAATTAAGGAACACTCCCATTTACCACTGCAATAAAAATAATAAAATAACTAGGAATAAACCTACCTTAGGAGACAAAAGCCTGTATGCAGAAAACTATAAGACACAGAGGAAAAAATTAAAGATGATACAAACAGATGGAGAGATATACCATGTTCTTGCTTTGGAAGAATCAACATTGTGAAAATAACTATACTAAAAGCAATCTACAGATTCAATCCAATCCCTATCAAACTACCAATGGCATTTTTCACAGAACTAGAACATAAAATTTCACAATTTGTTTTGAAACACAAAGGACCCCGAATAGCCAAAGCATTCTTGAGAATGAAAAATGGAGCTGGAGGAATCAGGCTCCCTGACTTCAGACTATACAACAAAGCTACAGTAATCAAGAGAGTATGGTACTGGCACAAAACAGAAATATAGATCAATGGAACAGGATAGAAAGCTCAGGGATAAACCCAAGCACATATGGTCACCTTATTTTTGATAAAGGAGGCAAGAATATACAATGGAGAAAAGACAGCCTCTTCAATAAGTGGTGCTGGGAAAACTGGGCAACTACATGTAAAAGAATGAAATTAGAACACTCCCTAACACCATACACAAAAATAAACTCAAAATGGATTAAAGACCTAATTGTAAGGCCAGACACTATCAAACTCTTAGGAAAAAAAAAAAAAAGGCAGAACACTCTATGACATACATCACAGCAAGATCCTTTTTGACCCACCTCCTAGAGAAATGGAAATAAAACCAAAAATAAACAAATGGTACCTAATGAAATTTAAAAGCTTTTGCACAACAAAGGAAACGAGAAACAAGACAAGAAGACAACACTCAGAATGGGAGAAAATATTTGCAAACGAAGCTACTGACAAAGGATTAATCTCCAAAATTTACAAGCAGCTCATGCAGCTCAATATCAAATAAACAAACAACTCAATCCCAAAATGCAGAAGACCTCAATAGACATTTCTCCAAAGAAGATATACAGATTGCCAGCAAACATATAAAAGGATGCTCAACATCACTAATCATTCGAGAAATGCAAATCAAAACTAAAATGAGATATCACCTCACACAGGTCATAATGGCCATCATCAAAAAATCTACAAACAATAAATGCTGGAGAGGGTGTGGATGAATGGGAACCCTCTTGAACTGTTGGTGGGAATGTAAATTGATACAGCCACTATGGAGAACAGTATGGAAGTTCCTCAAAAACTAGAAATAGAACTACCATACAACCCAGCAATCCCACTAAAGGGCATATACCCTGAGAAAACAATAATTCAAAAAGAGTTATGTACCACAATGTTCATTGCAGCTCAATTTACAGTAGTGAGGACATGGAAGCAATCTAAGTGTCCATTGATAGATGAATGGATAAAAAAGATGTGGCACCTATATACAATGGAGTATTACTCATAAAAAGAAATGAAATTGAGTTATTTATAGTGAGATGAATGGACCTAGAGTCTGTCATACAGAGTGAAGCCAGTCAGAATTAGAAAAACAAATACCATATGCTAACACATATATATGGAATGTAAAAAAAAAAAAAAAACATTCTTAAAAACCTACGGGCAGGACAGAAATAAAGATACAGACATATAGAATGGACTTGAGGACACAGGGAGAGGTAAGATTAAGCTGGGACGAAGTGAGAGAGTGGCATGACATATATACACTACCAAATGTAAAATAGATAGCTACTAGGAAGAAGCCACATAGCACAGGGAGATCAGCTTGGAGCTTTGTGACTACCTAGAAGGGTGGGATAGGGAGAGTGGAAGGGAGATGCAAGAGAGATGAGATATGTGGATATAAGTATATGTAAAGCTGACTCACTTTGTTATAAAGCAGAAACTAACAGAATTGTAAAGCAATTGTACTCTAATAAAGATGTTAAAAAAGAAAGAGATGCAGACATAGAGAATGGACTTGAGGACACGGGGAGGGGAGGGGAGTGGGAAGCTGGGGCGAAGTGAGAGTAGCATTGACATATATACACTACTAAATGTAAATTAGATAGCTAGAGGGAAGCAGCAGCATAGCACAGGGAGATCAGCTCTGTGCTTTGTGACCACCTAGAGGGGTGGGATTGGGCATGTGTGATGGAGGCTTAAGAGGGAGGGCATATGGGAATATATGGATGCATATGGCTGATTCACTTTATTGAACAACAGAAGCTAACACAGCATTGTGAAGCAATTAAAAAATTTTAAAAATAAAAAAAAAAAGAAGTAGAGATTTAGGTATCCTGGAGGGTTCATCGGATACTACCAATTGCCTTTCGAAAACTTCAACCTGAGTAAAGTTGCAAATTCTTGCCCTGAAAAAAGAAATATTTTTATTTATTAAAATAAAAAAAGAATTACTATTATCTGTTCAAATCAGGTTTTAAGTTTTAACACAGAAAACACAACGGGAGAGGCCACAACAGTGAGAGGCCCGCGTACCGCAAAAAAAACAAATACAAACAAACAAAAACCATTCTGTTGATGTCTAATGGAAATGCAAATCTTAGAAGAATTATAAAAGGCCTAATTCAACATTAATCAGTCTGGTAAAGGTACAGTGCTTCATAGTAAATTGGATGATGATTGTGAAACAGCAATTTTTCTTTTCCTAAAGAAAATCTTCTCTGACCCCATCACCTACTCCAGCCTTTGTGAGGTGCTCCTCATACAGGTTTCTACACAGTGGTGGATAATACTGGAACTTTCTTCATATGTGCCCATAGCAATTTGTCTCTATCTATATTATAATATTCATCGAACTGCATTAAGTATACCTTAGTATATAGTTGACTAACTCTTGATGGTGGGGAATATTTTACTCACCATTGTGGCCCCAAGCTCTAGTACATGCCTTTCACTTGAGAGTTGATGAACAAATCAGTAAGTGAGGGAGTGAAATATTAGACCAGCCTTAGGGATTAGTTCTGATATCCTTGCTCTCCATATGGGAAGAGGCAATCCCAAATGCTTTTTTCAGATTCAACTTCTGCATCTAAAAATTTCAATGTCATCATAAGTTGGGAGAGATGTTTTTTGGTTGTGAGCCATTTTATTTGAAAATGTTCTCATTTATACATGTTTAGTAACTGGGTAGTATGCAAGAAATTACAAAGTTGGACAGATGCCTTTAAAAATTAGGTATATTGCACTTAAGAAAGATGATATGCTTTTTGAAGAAATCTATTTTTCAGAATTTTCTGTAAGTGGCCTAGCAGCAATTATTTTACCTGATACATGGTGTTTAGAGTGTTTCTGTGTCATGACCTGCAACAGTTGAAGAAGCCACCCTACAAAGGCACTTATTATCACAATTGTCATGTTTTTCTTTTTGCCAGGGATTTAAATCTCAGCTCAAAGTCAGCCCAGGAATCCCACCCTGGCTCATGTTTTATGCTTTGTGCATTGCTCCTCTGACTTTCTGAGCAAGATCAATCAATCAGTTTCTTCCACCAGGAACTGAGCGGTCATGACATCACCATGAAGCTCAGTCCTGTTCTAGAAAAACAACTGAGCTTGACCAAAATGAGCAACAATTTATTTTCAACCAGGGAGACTCAGTCTCCATAGAGTTTTAAATATCAGATACTGCTGCTGGAGTTGGGTCCAGGAAGTACCTCTATAGAGCCAAGAAAGGAAGGGTAAAGGAAGACCAGTGTGCTCATTTTCAATAAATCACTAGAGTAATCCAGGTGGGATTCTGCAGCTGTGGTGGAAAGCAAAAGGAGATCATTATTTATATTTAAGAGTGCAAAAGCAAAATCAATTTTTTAAACCAAGGTTCAGGAGGGCTGACTGATGGAAGGGTAGATATATAAAGAACAGTATACATTTTTTAATTAGAAAAGTTTTCCCACCCCTGCCACTCATTAATGTCAATGAAACCCACTTTTTTTTTTTTTTTTTTTTTTTTTTTTTGCGGTATGCGGGCCTCTCACTGTTGTGGGCTCTTCCGTTGCGGAGCACAGGCTCCAGACGCGCAGACTCAGCGGCCATGGCTCACAGGCCCAGCCACTCCGCGGCATGTGGGATCTTCCCGGACCGGGGCACAAACCCGTGTCCCCTGCATCGGCAGGCGGACTCTCAACCACTGCGCCACCAGGGAAGCCCGAAACCCACATTTTTAAATTCAGTCTGGATGCAATATTCAATATACAATATATTTTATACTATTAATATTTTATTTAAAAGGGACTTGCTTTCCAAGCTGTTCATGAAGAAATCAGTCTCACCAAGATTCTTCTAAGCACTCTATTTTTTTACCTATGTCATCAATATGAACTAATGAAACTTTCTGTTACTAACGTCTTTGGTTTCATATATATATATATATATATATATATATATATATATATATATATGCAATTGGAAACACTCTTAGCACATACAGTTGTATTACTTGGGATTAACAGCCTCCTCAGGCAAAAGAAAATTATGTGTGAATACTAAATTTTTCAAAAATATTTTTGAAACAGGCACAATACTAGTTATAATGCTTTATAATTCCTACATTTTTTGTTAGAACAATTTCTATAAAACAGTATCACTAAGTTGATAGAAAAGAAAATATTCCTAGGTAGCTGATTATCAATAAATATTTAGTTTACTGAATTTATTTACCTGTAGTCCTCCAAAATTAGTTTGAATAAACTTTTATTTAAAGTAAGGTGTTTAATATCAATCATGTGCATCAAAAGGTGCTGGGTCATTTGAAAGGAGGAAAAATGGCAAAAATAGAACAAAATTGCAATTGCATAAGTGTTATGCAATCAGAGCAGAAATGATTAGTGTGATGTTGAAATAGTTAAGAAAATTTGTGAGAATTGAACATGAATTTGAAGAACATCTTTTAGTATTGGTAGAGAAAAATTGATAGCACATTCCATGGTATAGTAATGGTACAAACAAAGATATATATAGATGGGAACAAACATCACATATTCCTTTAAGAGTGTCTTTAGAATTCCAGAAGTTTTGTGTTTCTTAAAGGCATAGCTGAAATCGAAATCACCAATAAGATTGTTAAAAAGATGCATCTTTGAATTTCAACCCAGACCTCTTCCATGTGGGTCCAAAGAATCTCTGGTGATTATCATACATACCACAATTTGACAGCCACCATATGAATACAGTTTAGCCATACATGAAACCCAATGCCAGCACTTACCAGTTAGTACTGGCAACCTCTTTCCAAACATGATGGAAATTTACATAGAAAGGATTGCCTTTTCTTGGGGAAAGACACTGATGTCCAAGTAGTTAAAAGTAAAAGTTTTGGAATCCATCTGACCTTAGTTTGAATACAAAGGGCAAGTTGCCTCATTTCTCTAAGCTTTGATATTTTTTTTTTCTTTTCAATCCATGCTATTAGATTGTTTCAAAGTCAAGGATCATGTCTGTTTGGTTTATAGTATTCTCAGCACCTAGCTTGATCAATAATTGTTGCGTACAGATGATGATGACATTTACTATGAATTAAATAAGATAATGCTAATCTCAGTGGATATATATAGAAAACACTCAAAATAATGTAGTTAATGATTCAATTACAATAGAAAGTCAGCCATTCATTCTGTGTTTATTTAGACTATCTGTTCCCAATCTAAGCTCTGGGAATGTAAGAATAAAGGAGACAAAATTTATGACCTCAATTATCTTACAGTTTTATGAAACTAAATTCAAATAAATTGAAATTTTCATTAAAATATGACAGAAAAAAAGAACATGTGATAACATGGAATAAACCTCTAGATCAGCTGGGGTAGTGAGATGAAGCAGGGGACAGTTAAAGAAGACTTCCTTGAAGACATGGCATAATGTCTGTATTGGTTTCCTAGGGCAACTGTAACAAATTACAACAGAACAGGTGACTTAAAAAAACAGAAATTCATTTTCTCAGTTCTGGAGGTCAGAATTCCAAAATCAAGGTGTCAATAGGGCCATGTTCCCTCTGAAGGCTCTAGGGAAGAATCCTTCCTTGCCTGTTCCTACTTTTGGTTGCCTCCAGCAATTCTTGGCTTGCACCTGCATCACTCCAATCTCTGCTTTCATCTTCACATGACTTTCTTCCCTATATGTTTCTCTGCATGTTCTTTCCTCTTCTTACAAGGACACCAGTCATTGGATTTAGCCTCCCCCTCAACTTAATTAATTACATCTGCAAAGTCCTTATTTCCAAATAAAGCCACATTCTGAGCTTCTGGTGAACAATGATTTTGGGGAAACATTATTCAACACACTGCAATATCTAAAAAAGAATTTTGAACTACAAGTAAAAGTTGATCTGACCGAGAAGGTGGAAAATTTCTCACCTGTGAGCACACTGCATTGTTAGTGGCTTGAAGTCACCATTGTCTATAGAGAAACGTTTATCAGAAAATATTTTTCCTTCTTGAGGTTACTATCTATCTTTTGGAGCTCCTGGATCTCCAGTCGTGCCCATCCACTCTGGAAATAGGAGATCGGATCTAGTGTGGATACCAATAACCCTTTCAACCTTTAAACATCACTGGTTTGGGAGAATCGTTTTGCTTTCTAGACTCACGGATCCTTCCTTATAGAAACTGAGATCTTGGTTGTATTTCCTCTACAGGATAGAAGATACCCAGCTTTGATTTAGCAGACGGAGGTTTTTTTTTTTTTTTTTTTTTTTTTTTTTTAATAATTTCATCTAACCTGTTTGTGTCTGTGCCTCTCCAAAACCAGGAATAACAAGATTAATGCCAGCTTCCTCTTTATACCTTTTACAGCAGCATTTATGACAAAGGGAGTGAAGGGAGAACTTGACAGAGGTGAATAAAGAACTACAGTGTCTATTTAAAAATTATAGAAAAAAGCTTGTGAGCTTCAGTTGCTTTTTCTCCTACTCAATCTTTTCAGCAGAAACAGACAACATTTTTTTCTCTCCTATTTCTAGGAAATGAGCCAGATAACAGGTTTATTTTCCAGATTCAACAGCATTGGAGACCAAGCTTTACATATACCATTTGTTGGGTCTACCGAAAGAAACCCCCTATGACCATGAGGGTTTCCTCCAAAGATTCACTTGGGATTACTGAGTTTTTCTGCTACGTTAACCTAAATTGTTGAGCATAACAAGCTACTACATACACTTTTCTGGAAGAGCAATTCTACCTTTCCCACTGCCTTCTTTCTGCAAGTTAATGACATTCTTATAGTTGTAAATTGGCTCTGACCTCTTAGCCATCTATCTCACTGGAGGAAAATGTCATGATCAAAGTCAGACTGTGTGCGTAAGGTATAGAACCTCTGAGTAGTAAACAAACATCTTCTCAGCAGATATTTTGTCCTTTGCTTTATGCAATAATTTACAAATTTTAGTTCAATCTATATTACCTTTGTTTAGATGGGCTTATTTCCATTTCTGATTTGTCAATAACTGTGGACTAACTCAGCAGGGAGAAAGTCAAAAAAAGTGAATTGTATTTGCCTGTGGAAGACTTAGTATGCAGACAGTAAATAACAGCTAGTTTATCTGAATATAAAACAGGATTAAATCAACCAACTTGGTAAAACAGAATTTTAAGTGGAATATTTTTCAAGTGATATACTAAAATTGCTTCCAATGACAGTGCCTATATTTATTTATTTTTAAATAAATATCATCATATTCTCATAGTTGTATGTATTTTGGACCAAGTACTTGTTGAACATTTAAAACAATTGCTTTAATCTGAGTGTTGAGAATTTGATAAGAATATCTTTTGTTTTTTAAGATTATTTTATACTTTTTGGGAAATAATTAAACATTGAATATAATTACATAACAAAAAGGCAACTTCTACTGAACCAGTAACTAGAAGCAAGAAAAATGGCATGATTTTCCAGGAAAAAAATGTGATGTAAAAAACCAGTCAAAGGGCATAAACTAAACATAAAACATTACATTTTCTGGAAGATAAAGATTTTTAGGTATTTTACATTACTTTTAATATTACATTAGAGGACTATATACTCTCATATAAGATTTGAGAAAATCAGAATGTGTACTGGCTGGAAATGTGAATGCTATATATCATTTTCATTATAATCATATCAATGGAGCCATTTCCCCTCCCCATTAATTCTCATTTTAATGACAACATTATGTACATACACACAAACACTTTGCTTTCAAGAAAGGCAAAATGATTCAAAGTTAAGATTGTAGACTTTTAATGCAGGCCAGCTAATGAGCTTATATGAGATATTGCAGCTTGAATCTTAGTTTCACCTGTACCGCAGAGCAGCCATCCAGCACTTAGGAGCATGGGTCCTGGCTTTGATAGCTCCTGTTTATTAAATTGATGACTTTGATCAGGTTAGTTAGTAGTTCTCTACTTAAGTCCCTCATCTGTAAATAGGAGGAATTATAATGTCTACCCCATAGGATTGTTATGATAATAAAATAGTTAATACCTTCATATGTACAGTGCTTAGAACAATGCCAGGTTTTAAGTACTTAAGACATTTCAGCAGCTATTATTATCTACAAATGGATATATTAAAGTTCTCTCAGAGCTGTAAGGTAATTAAATGATATATTTGTATATGAAACCCTTCATAGACTCTAAAGTGGTGCAAATGCTAATTTATAATTAAGTGACTGGCAGAGAGGGACCCTCTATCTCTATTGCTCTCCTGTACAATGTGGGCTGTAGCAAGTTTTCTAATCTATGGGTCTTCTCTTTAGATCTCCTGTAGTTGTTTCGAGGGTGCACATGAAATCAATTTACAGAAAGTAAATGGTTTTGTAAAAGTAAATTATTTTAATAACCTACACCAACAGTTTGCTAGTTACACTTTTTTTGTATTCACGCTATTGTGTTGTGTTACTGATGGAATAGATATTGTCACCAATTTTAGGAGAGAAAACTAAGGAGTTGAGACATCAGAAAGTTGTTCAAGCACTTTGTAGCTGGAAGTTAATTCAAGTTTGTGAAATTCAAGGTCAAGAGATGGCACTTTTAGAAAGACAAATCTTGTCACTATTATATTTAAAGCAACAGGACCAATTTAAGTTTCTTCCCAGCAGCCCACTCTTTCAGTTAGGGAGCTGAAGGAAAGTGCTGACAGGATCTATTTCTTTCAAACCTGATGTAAAAATGATTTCTAGGATTGCCAAGGTGTTGCTGAAAGCTTTCACTGACACCTGATTTGTCTAATGGATCCTTGATGATTATTTACCTCCTGGCATGGATAATGTTTGAATAAGATTCCAGTGAAAATAAGATCTGTGTTCATCAGCCAACCTGCTCTAAACATTATATCTTTACTCTATCATTTTTTTCTTTTCAAATTTAAAGTGTTCACATTGCTTCACAAACCCTCCTTGCCCACTCACAAGCTTTTTATAAGTAGGCACAAATCCTTTTTAGGGAATGCAGCAGATATAAGTAAATAAATACATGAATAAGGTTGTTCACTATGTAGTTTCTTCTCTGTCATCCTACTGTATTGGTTAAGAAGCATGGTCTTATATATGCTGTTGGACATAATATTACAGCATAATTAAGGTTATTTCCATATTAGAATAAATTGTTCTATTGAACATAGTGTTATTTACTGAACAGAAACACCGTGCTTACTTGAAGGAGCCATATGTTAATTATGACAGAGAACCAATTAAATTCCACTCTGTAATTAAAAATAATTTTTAAAAAATCAATCATTGCGAGTTTATCATTTTGGTGTTAGTGCAAGAACTTGATGGAATTACGTAAGTAACTTTGCTTACTATTTGCAAAAGATTAAAAAAATGAAAAAAAATATTTTTTTAATGCAGAGATTACTATCTTTTTGGAAGTTTTTAAGTTCTAAAAGGGAAATTGCAGGCTTGCATATGATGTTTATTCATCAACACATGTGTATCTATTGTTGGGTAAGATTGTGAGAATCCCTGAAAAAAATGGAGAGAAAAAATTTCTAAGGAGATTTACTTGAGCTTTTTCTTCCACAATAGCTCATGATGTAGTCTTCTGCCCTTGGCTTCAGATTACAGATGAATTAGGCAGCCCTGGGTTTTAGCTTCATGTCCTAAAGTCTTAGATGTCAAAATTAAGCCTAAATTTACAGGCAGACCAAATTAGTGTTGTATGCCTGAAGGAGAGTGTTTTCTAAGACAATGATAGAATGTTAGATTTACCAGAGTTTTGTATTGAATTTCTTGTGGTGTATTTTAGACTTGCTTATGATTTTCAGTGAAGAAGCACGTTCATGTAGTAATCCATAGATGATTAATCTTGTTATTTCCCTAGGCTCTAGTATATGAGAAGACTGCATAAAGACATCCTGGGAAAACACTGCCAAAGCAAGACAGTGCAGCTTTTGATGTTCCCCTGCCTTTCTATATGTAGAGGGCAGATTGTGACAATGTGTGATTGTACTTTGGTCTACTTGTCCTGTCCATGGGTCCATTAAAAAATGATAGAGAACCCAGCAAACCACTGTCCTTGACAGTTTCCTAGACTTCACTGGGATTTCCATTATTGCAATTGTATAGGATAGTTTACTGAAGGATACAATTATAAATGATGGGGCTTCTAAGTGAAATTGTTTGGATATTTAGAAATGTATTTATATTGTTTTAGACCTTAGCTTTATACATAGAAGAACTACTGTAAAATATTTAAATCACAAGCTGCTAAGAATAAGATTTCTTTATATTAATATCTAATGTTTTTATTCTGGGTTTAATTAATTTTGAGTGTAGTAATTGCTATTATTTACTCACAATTACTTAGAAAAACCCAAAACAACCATATTGAGATATAATTTACGTATAATACATTTTATCTAATTAAAGTATACAATTCAATACAATTTTTGTTGTTGTTGTTTTTAAAATTTTGATAGTATGTTTTCCAAGTTGAGCAACCATCAACAAAATCTAGTTTGGGGACATTGTTGTTGTCACAAAATGCAGCCACTACCCATTTTCTCTACAGCCCCCAGCCCTAGGCAAACACTGATCTACTCTCTGTTTCTATAGATTTCTAACAGTTTATAAAAATGGAAAGATACAGTATGTGATCCTTTTATGACTGGCTTCTTTGACTTAGCATAATGTTTTCAAGATTCCACCCTTTTGTAGCACGTATCAGAGCTTCATTCCTTTTTATTATTAAATAATATTTCATTACGTAGATATATGTATCACATTTTATTTATCCATTCATCAGTTGATGGACTTTTGAGTTGTTTCCACTTTTGACTATTGTGAATAATGCTTCTGTGAATATTTATGTGCAAGGTTTTATGTGGATTTATGATTTCATTGTTCGTTGATAAATACCTAGGTGTGGAATTGCTGTGTCATATGGTAACATTCTGTTGAACATTTTGAGAAATGGCCCGACTGGTTTCTAAAGTGGCTGCGTAATTTTGCATTCCTTCCAACAATGTATAAGAGTGTCAATATCTCTATATCCTTGTCCACATTTGTTATTGTCTGTCCTTTCGATTATAGCAATTCTAGTGGATATGAAGTAGTGTGTCATTGTGGTTTTGATTTGCATTTCCCTAATGACTATTGATGTTGAGCATCTTTTCATGTGCTTATTGATAATTTGAATATCTTTGGGGCAGTGTCTATTAAAATACATTTTCCATTTTTTAATTGGGTTACTTGTCTTTTTATTATTGAGTTGTAAGTGTCCTTTGTATATTCTGCATAAGTTCTTTATTAGATGTGTGACTGGTAAATATTTTACCCCATGCAATAAATTGCCTTTTCATTTTCTTGATGATATCACTTGTAGAATATAACCTTTTCTCATTTCCTTATTCCTTTGCCATGCTTCCAAATGAATTACCCACACTGAAATCCTTTTCTCTGGTAATGCTTTTGAAGGAACTGCTCTACAATATTTACCATTTAAAAATGCTGATTGGCAATCCTGTGAGGCTGATTAAAAATATGATGGAAATAGCGTTCCGTTAGATAGAACTTCAGTATCTTCCTTTATTTTAATTAAGTTGCCAACATTTTGTTGCATTCAATTATTAAACTCTGAATTAAAACAAATCCTTATTTGTTTATTCCAAATGAGTATAAAAGTCTATGTTATATCTGTTATATCTGTTACCCATATTTATAACCTACAAGAAAATTCCATACTTAACCTGCAATCTGTAGTACTTTTCTTCTTGTAAGAAATACTTTTTAGTTGGAAAGAGTATTTATAGCCTTGACCATTCAGATTAGGAGAAGCTAAGGGGTTTTTCACTGCCAGAAAAAAAAAAAAAAAACAACAAAACAAAATGGCGAAGCAACACATGAAAACCCTTGACTTATTTCACATTTTTACTATTTCACACACACACACACCAAACAAACAAAAAACCATAGTCACTAAAAGTGTATCTGTTGTAGCACCAAAGCATAATATCCAGCATGCAGTGAGTGGTAACTAAACCTTTGTTGCAGAAAGTTTGAAAAAATTGCAAAGAAGCCAGGTAAGTTGAATGAGGAAAGGGAATTTAAGCAATGCAATACTAAGAGAAAACTAATTGTAGACTAAGGAGTGAATCAGCAATTGTTATATTGAAAACTTACTCCGTTAAGGAAAGGAGACAGAAGCTAAATCTCAGAGCAGAAACAAAAGTTATCAGATAAAAGGTGAGAAATCAAAGGTAATTTTAAATTTTTAACTGAAGTTTTCCTTTCAAAACTGGAAGAGACCCCTAGATACATAGTAAACATAAAATATTTGATGAACTCTCATGGTTTTTATCCACAACACACTGAAAAAGGGAGCAACAGAGTTGTCTTAAATGCAGACCAAAGGGGATTGAGCAGATAGTAAGACATGAGATGGTTTTGAATAACTGAGGGATCTGTTTAAGCAACTCACAGGGCCTCATCACACTATCAAAAGACATTCACAAATAAATTAATTCAATAACTTTGCTTTTGAAATGTTTTATTATCTGTGAGTGACCTTCTCTAAAGCATCTTAGAAGGGGGTGGCTATAGAATGCAGTATGAAGAACAGCAACTCCCAAGAAGTTGTGGCTGTGGGGTGTGGCAAAATCACTTTGCTCAAACATCAGGACATGACAATCCAAGAGCTCCAAACAAGAAGTGAAAAGCTAGTCTATTTGAGGTTGTGATTTTTTTTTTTTCATTGACACGTTCTAAGCACTTTTGTGGAGGGAGTGCTTTCTTCCTATAGAGCAGACTGTTTCTATCATAAGCAGATTGGAACCTACAAATGCCTCTTAATCCACCTTTCACTTTGACTAATAATCCCCAGCCTCTGAAAACTTATATGAAAATAAAGTTAAGAAACACATTTTTAAAATGTCCCCATTAGCTTTTAAGAATATTTATTACCCTGAGCTCCATGTTCTGTAGTAGCAAGTAATTACATGTGGCTTCCCAGTTTTGAATGACAATACAATATTGAATTCAAAAAGGAGAACTGTCAGCAAAGTGTAGATGATTCATTTTGTGAATTCAAGGATCTTGATTTGAATGAACTTTCAGAAAAGGGAGGAAGGAGGGAGGTAGATGAAACAATTGCAAAATCCAGGTGAATTATACTGTTTGGAGCATTAAATTTTTAATGTTAACTAAGAAAAACTGGCGAAGCTAATATAGTCTAAAGAAGAACACTATCAAAGATTCTCTTCTAGGCAGAACGCCAGACAGCTTGAGCCAGATTTTCACAGCAATACCTTCAGGTTTTATTTAAATTGAAATAAAGCCTGTCGTCTTAGCTTCAGCTGGCACAAAGAACGCACAGCTTCTTACTCAATTCCAACATTAGTCCTACAATTGCATTTGGTGATATATATTTGCAAATATATATGTCAGAGTGTTTTTACATAGCTTGCCAAAAGTTATTGTTAAAATTCATTATTCAGCTAAAAGTAAAATAAATGATTAAATATACAAATGACTAAATTAACAAATACATAAATAACACCAGTAGTTCACAGTTACCTTGCCAGAAATTACTCAGTTGAAAATTGAAGCATCTGGAAAGAAAATGGATGTGTCATAGAAATTAGATTGACTTAATTTGGGTCATCTGGTCTTATGTATTTAAATGACACATGTTTTTTAAACGGGTAATATAATCCATAATCTTATCTGCAGTTCAGTTCTTAATGTCTTAAGGGATAGGACTCTGGAGATCTTAAACTAGTAAAGTCAATTTGCATTTTGAGAACATTTCTCTAGTCTCCATTTTGCTTAATAATGGGCCTTAAGTTCGAGAGTCATTACACTCCTTTAAACAAATGTTTTCTGTGTCCATAAACATCATCTATTCATAAAGCCCTGTAGCTACACACATCGAGCACTTTTATGGTTGTCATATCTCTTTTATTGGACACATTGTTGAAATGTTCCCTCTCTACCTTTTAAGAATGAACTTACTTTGTCTTTGCATCATGTCAAATTTTTAAAAACATGCTTTGTTTCTTCGTGTAGTATATGCACACTATAATCAAAGTTCATTTCCAACACAAAATTTTAAATGTTATTTTTGTTGATAACAGAAATAATTCTATCTGTGAATAAAAATCTCGATTTCCTTAAAATCATAATTTTGATCTCAATATATTTTACTAATACACTTGCAAAATAATTTAATTTTACTTATTTTTTTCAAAATATAATATAGTGTTTTAATCAAAGGATGGAATCACTTAATTAAAAACACAATAAAATAAGTCCACTTGCTCCTTCCCATCCCTTTCTCTGTGGTTGGTGTAGGGTTCCAGGGTCTCAGATTCAGTGGGAATTGGGTGGAGAATGTGGTTGGCATAGTGCAGTAGAGTAGAACTATGACCAAAACTGAGGCCCACGTGCTGACACGTATTTACTGAGCATCTACTATGCATAAGGTGTTCTGCTAAGTGTTTGGAGAGATCTAACTGTATTCATGTGTTTTTTTTTCCTCATTTATTAGCATAATTTCACATCACCTTGTTAGAGAAGTTCTTTCTTATCTGTTTTCTCATCAATGGTTCTTTTCTGAGCCTTGTCTGTCATTATGTCTGTTTTTACACTCCTTGTGACCTCCTTGTTCTATATTGTCAGCCTGAGTTGCTAGCACAATATCACAATCATGGTATAGCACTGACCAAGACACTTAAAAATGATATGATACTGGACACGCCAATGCTTCCTACCTATATGCATTCTTAAAATTAGGTTGTGAAGGAAAGTTTGATTAATAACACATGTGCATATGTATATATACACACACCGCAAGCATTAAAGAAGGGGACAAAATAATAGCAAGACAGAAAACCCTCCTGTTCTTCCAACTTTGCCATTCTAGGCTATTGTCTGCTCCTAATAGATGTGTTCATTATTAGTTTTGTATCAATCTGAATAATTTTGTATATGCTTTTTTCTTTTTTTTGTGTGTGGGGGGTACGCAGGCCTCTCACAGTTGTGGCCTCTCCCGTTGCGGAGCACAGGCTCCGGACGCGCAGGCTCAGCAGCCATGGCTCACGGGCCCAGCCGCTCCGCGGCATGTGGGATCTTCCCGGACCGGGGCACGAACCCGTGTCCCCTGCATCGGCAGGCGGACTCTCAACCACTGCGCCACCAGGGAAGCCCTGTATATGCTTTATACTCTTCCTCCACCATACCCCTGAACTTTGATAAGAAAGCTATACTATTTTCTTTCTCCCAGGCTCTATTCTTACTTCCTCCTCATTTCAACTGCTTTCTCCGGTTCAACCACTATTATCTACTACGCTCCCCGTAAAGCAGCATATTCCTTTGGTTAGAACAAAAAGACATAGCTCAGCAGTTTGGAACATACAAATGGAATCTTTCAAACAACACTCCTGCTGTGAAACCACAAACAGGTGCACATCACTGGAACTGATCTCATTTGTTTGTTTTCTATATGAGGCTGTAATCCCACTTCTCACATGAATAACAATTATTTATTTACATATCTATTTACATGTATATTTACAGTAATAGTAACAAGCCAGTAGGGTAGAGATCAGGAAAATGCTTTTCAGGTGTTTGGGATGAAATTTTATTTTTTATTTTCTCTTTTTACTTTTTTAATTATTTCCAATGGTATATATGAACTGTATCTTTTATATCTCTAAGCCCAAATACTGACACATTGCCTAGCAGAGAATCTCAATGAATATTAAATATTTAATGAATTAATGGATCGGTCTGGATTAATGTATTAATGTATTATTAACTGCTTTGATAAAACTTAATTTCAGCACAGCCCAACATGCTGGAGTAAGTCAAAGCAAGATCACATTCTGGAAGTCTCTTACTGACACTAGAAGGGGAAGGAACTAGCTTTGAACTTGATTTCTGTTCACATGTAAAATTTCTTTAAAAAAATATTCTGGCTTTAACTACTGAGTCTTTAGAAAAAAATATCTTTTGGCTCTTCAGATTGGTGGTGTACAGTTAGGTTTGTAATTTTTACTAAGTTCTTATTTTTGATTATTTCATTATTTTCCTCTGTATTAAAAGAGCTTTAGGATTGATCTAAAAGAAACTCCATTTCATTGGTGAGACACTGAGAGTAGGAAGAAAAAGAGGTCCTAGATTTTGTTTTAAAATCAGATTCATAGAAGATACTGTCTGATTATTTCAAGGCCCAAAGCAATACATTTAAAACTTCATTAAAGGTATTAGGGTAACTTTTATTCTCTAGCTATAATTATCTAGTTAATGAAATTTTGCCTTTTAACAAGGACCTAATCCTTATAAATTGTTGCATTGAATTTAATAAATTTTAATTTTCTTTTGATAGTACTGAGCTCATCTTTACACATTAGCTGCTAAAATCCTGTCTTAATGCTGATATTGACCCGTTATAATATTTGAAATCAATGTACACAGCCTCAATAAGTGAGTGAAAGAATTTTCTAACCCATGCAATTGAAAATATGTGTTTTCATTTTATAACACAGACCTAACCTACCTTATTTTAAATTCATTGTAGGAGCTTGACTTGCAAGAGAAAAAAATCATAGAATATTTTAAAGTCCTATTGCTGTGGATATTTATGCAAATTCCTTATGGAAATGTATACACAACTTTCCCTTCATCAATAATGATGAATATTTTCCTGTGAAATATAGGCTGGGCCTCACCATCAATATATGAGACTTCTCCACTCTACTCTTCATATAGAAAGCATTGGTGACATTTCACTGAAAACTATCCTCAAGTTAATTTAATGTTTCATATGACTTTAGGACTTTTTTTGTACGCGGGCCTCTCACTGTTGTGGCCTCTCCCGCTGCGGAGCACAGGCTTCAGGCACGCTGGCTCAGTGGCCATGGCTCACAGGCCCAGCCGCTGTGCAGCATGTGGGATCTTCCCGGACCGGGGCACGAACCCGTGTCCCTTGCATCGGCAGGAGGACTCTCAACCACTGCACCACCAGGGAAGCCCAACTTTAGGACTTTTAAACAGTGGATTTGGATGTACACATAAAATCCTTTTATTTTCTCTAGGAGGTCTAGGGAGGGAGAAGAAATGTGCTGCAAGTGTTGGGAATTAAAGCAGGCTTTAATAAACGTATAAGTTATTAAGAAAGCTTACTCAAATTAAGGACCCATCTATGACAGTTATAACAAGGTATTTTTACAAGCCCAGTATCTAAAATCCACAGTGATATTAGTTTATTTTGACTATTCATTTGCCATTCTAAATTAAAGTTATAACTTTGAACACCAGGGAGTGTGAGTGAATGAAATAATCAACTGCAAAATGGGAAGTAACTTGTCCTGAAAATCTTTTCTTAAGTGATTTTTGAAATAGAATCTATGCAATCAAATTTTTCCTTTTCTTTGACTTGGTAAGGAAAAGAAAATATAAGCTTTAAAAATTACCATATTAAAACACATATGGCATCAGTCCTCTTTTTACTTATCAAAAATATTTTTGACAGGAGAAGGAAAGGGCTGGAATCTGGGAGGGCAAGTAGACATGTACTTTTTAAGTTCTATTACATTGATTGATTTCATAAAAGTAACAAGCTATTTAAAATTTACACTCTATCCACTTACTTCCTTGTACTCTTCAACAGATGGCACCCAGCAAAAGAGGCAAGCCATCAATCATCCTGTGTGTTGCCCAGCACTTTTCCTGTCCCAATTTTCTCGTGCATTTCAGCGCCATTTGCCACAGTGGCATCTCTACATATCTCTTTGCTGAAACAGTCAGCTGCCCTAGCTTGGCTTCCTAAATCACTTGGCCCAAATTTCAGTCTCTCTCTTAAGAAAAGCTAGGCACAACGTATCCTGTCCACATGCTCAAATCAGTATGTGTATAATTTAGAAAAAGGGCATGAACAAAGGGGGCACTGGGGCTGAACAATCCCTCCAGTTTTTACAAGAGTCTGTTCTTTAGTCTATAATGATTTTCAAGAAGTGGATTTAATGGTGCATCTCTTCTTGGTGCAGCTTAATTTGATGGCTTGAATCGATAACCCCTTGCATTCCGAAGCATCTCTGAGATTTTGACAATTCGTACCAATTAAGTTCAAATGTTCCACGAAGTGACCCATCTGACAGTATCTTGTCAGTCATTTGACAACAAGTTGCTCTTATTGCATGAATTATAAACATGATCAATCCCCAAAGGAGTCTTTCCAAAGGGCAGTGGTAGCAACATATTAAAAGGGTAGGAAATTTAAATTTAAAGGAGAAGGGAATTAATTTTCATGAAGTTAATAAAGCACCCACACTCTTGATTACTAATAGATATTAGTTTGCACTTCAGAACCTATTCCATCTGAGTGAACAAATGCTACTTCAAAATGTCAGTACATCAAAGTTGAAAAACATCATAACTGTAGAATTCTAATCATATTTTGGTTGGATTAGAGGGCTTGATCTATTTGAAAATGAGTAAGGCACTTTAAAGACTGGACCATTTGCAGCAGTAACATCATGCTTTGCATAACCTGTTCCTTTTAGCTTGTTTCATCCTATTTTAGCAAGTTAGACACAGTATTTGGTTTTCTTTTCATCTTATCAAGGATTGTGAGTACTGTTCACTTTGTTTTTACCACATTCTACCTTATAATGCCACCTTTATGTATGTGAAGGTCCATCTATATAATAAGCAGGTCCAATGCAAAATGGAAATTCAGAGCACCTTATCCATCAATTTATTAAGACACTCAAGATGGCTACAACAGAGCAGTAGGCCAAAGCTAGGGCACTTCCTATGTGCATAATATCTTTCTGATTCCAGCTTAACATCTTTGATGACAGAAACTTTTTTCTTTTTTCAGTTATTTTAAATGTTATACATTAATGTGCTTTAAAAATCAAAATGTATAAAAGAAAATACAGTGAAATTTGAGCAACCTTCTTGCCTAAAACCCTCAGTCATTTTGTGGAGTTAGCATCACCATCAACAGAGTCCTGTGTGGGATGTGTCTTGTGCATAATGCCTTTACACTTTGTAGAAATTAAATAAATATTTGTTGGTAGCTATATTAGACTATGTGTTCTGGATATAGCAGCAAGGGAAGTGAGTCATTGACTTAGAGAATGTTTGACAGTTAAGCTGGAGAAAAGACATAAATATGCACCTTCACTTAATGAGTGGACACTATCAACAGTTTTCTCTTAATACTAATTGTGCTCATTTATAATGTTCAGTTTAAATTAATTTTAAGAGATACTAATTATATTGATCCCACATAGAATTCACTGTTGGCTTCATAATGGAACTTGCTTGACAAAATTCAACTGAATTGAAAGCATATTTGGATCCCCGTAAGAGTGAACCTGATTAATTTGCATTAAACTGTTTGATTTAGGTTAAGCTAAAATAAAACACAGTTGAAAAGTCCTACTATGTAACAGGAAATTTAATTATATCCTCATGACACCCCTGTGCATTAGGGTTTGTCATCACAATTTTATAGACAAGACGTGAAAGCTTAGATAATGGAAAAACCAGCGTAAGGTCACTGAAGCAAGTAAATGGTTTCCAAGTCTGTAAACATAGTTCTTACATAATCCCTTGAGTTTCCATGTTACCAAAAACTGTTAAAAATAGTTCATTCAATACTTACATCAGTTACTCAACTATTATAAGCTCCCTAAGAAAACTGATAATTGTACTACTCAGAAAATTGTATCTTTTGCATTTGAAAAAAAAATCATCTTATAAGAATTCATCAACTCTAATGAAGTATGCAAAAGGGGAAAATCAACACAATTAATATCTAAATCTTAAAAACAAAAACAGAAGGGATAAAAAGAAATGACCTGGAGCCCTGTCTGTGAGCATTATTTATTTATTTATCTGCTGGATTTATATTGTGCCTTCCTTCTGAAGAGTTGGTTTAAAATCTTGCACATGGTATGCTTTGAAAGAGAAATTTACAAAATCTGCCTGGGTTTGGAGGTGGATAACCTCACACAACATATTCCAAGCACTTAGTGTATGCAAAAGAGTCTGACTGCCACCTTGAATGGATAATTGACATTTACTTAGCAGTTAACACATTTACAAGTGTTTTTGCTCTCACTTTAATTTTTCCTTCTTGTTGAAATATGAAGCTTTTAGTGGTGATGATGTGGTGTCCAGATCAGTACGGTTAAAAGGAACAGTAGGTAATCTGTAGTCTTTTCTAACCAGAGAACATGCAAAGACTACCCATTATTTCAAGCCCTGGGGGGATAAAATGATCTTTTGCATCATTTCTCAAGTGTGAAATGAGAGATGTATCTTTGGCAGTGTTTAGATTTCTAACCACATAAAGGATTGGAAGTGTTTTTGTTCCAACGTAAAATGAGAAGATGGTGTGATTTCAAAATACTCATGTCTGGGGAAAGGGCTGGAAAATAGCATTTTTTCCTCAGGTTGTATTTATTCTCAAATGGGCCATTTATTCATTTACTCACTTATTTTCTAATTTTTTTGGTGTCTACCATATGTAAAACAATTAAGATAAACACAAATATTTTTAAGACATGGTCCCGGACCTCAAAACAAAGTAAGGCAAAGATGCGTGGAAATGATTACAGGGAATGCACTTCAAGGTGAGATTTTATTTGAAGCAGAAAAGATGAACCATATATAATGGGCTGGGTATGGAATTAGGTAGCCTCAATGCCTGAACTGAAATGCCTCTGTGAGTTTTTCTGGAGAAAAGAAAATCTTATAGAAAAGTCACAGAAAAACATTTTGACAAGCCACCTTTCAGATTTGTGATGTTTACATGAAGGAATTTAAGCATGGGGAAATGGGCAGGGAGATTTGAGTACATTACACTGAATGGGATCACAACTGACAGTGCAAAGGAAGCATCAGCTGATGTGAGTCTGGATAAATTGATCTTACTTGTAATCATATATATTTTCTTCTTGGAATCATATAACTTTGCTCACTCCAAGATGGACTCTATGCCATTTGATTTTCCACTAATTTAGTATTGTTTATTCTCATGTGATAAATACTTCAAATCCTAAAACTAATTTTTGTCTAATACTAATACCTTTAGTAACTAATTTACTTGGGAAAAATCTATTGTCACCTCTTCTCTATTCTTGTCTTTCTCAGTACACTAATTTATTACCAGAAGCATTGTTTCAGTATTCAGGTAAATAAGCTATGGTAGAGCTCATTATATTTATTATCTTGTATTACCATTAATGCAAACAGTAGTACCTAACATTGTTGATGAAAAAAGGGAGATGCTTCTCTCCCAGTCTTTGTAAAGAGTGTTCTGGGAATTCCTTTATACATCCAGTTAGTAAAGATATATATATACACACAGATACTCTTTTAGGAAGATTAAATCTGTTATATATATATATATATACATACATATATATAATTTGCCATATATATATATGTAAATATATATATAAATAACAGATTTAATCTTTCTAAAAGAGTAATTTCTGTCCCTGCCTCAAAAATTTTCAGGGTCTTATTAAATCTTGGACTCCTAACATTGACAATCAGCACCTCTTGCAATTTGGTCCAAATTTAATTATTGCTGTTTTTTTGGTTGATTTATTTGCATCTTAAGCTCCAGGAAAACTGAACTCCTTGATGGACACCTACTTGTGCCTGGTATATGCTTCTTTATCATTTCTGTATGTTCAAATTCAACCTGTGTTTTTATGCCCAGATAAAATTTCAACTCATCCCAAATCCTTTCATTTATCTCTAGGTTAAATAATCTTGCCCTGCTCTGAACTTACGTGGTACTTTACCTGAACTTCTTTATGACATTTGTCACTTTCAACCCTGTATAATCGTTCTTTATATAACACTGAGAACACATTATTTATATACATGTTATTTTCCTCTCTCTCAAGATAATAAGTTCCGTGAGGCTCATGTCTAAATTTGTCAACATATCTGACATACCAGTACACCATTTGCTTTGTACATAGAAGGCATGCAGCCATATTTTTTAAGGAAATGAATGAAGATTAATGTTATAAATGATGAAACAGGAAGGTAGCAATTCAATGGTTTTCCCAAAGTCACAAAGAAAATCTGAAGAGGAAGTTAAAGTAAAAATTTTAGTTCAGAAAATTCAACAATTTCCAAAAATATCAATGAGAGTAAATATTAATTCACTAAGTATTACAGATGAGCTTTTGACCTAGTATGGTACAATCACCGTTTTAGGGGAAGATTCCAAACACTTCCCCTCCACAGTCTGACTTTGTTTTCCACAAGTAATTTCCTTATTTCTCTAAGGACTATATAATATATAGAATTACTTGAACCTGGATATGTATAGCTGAATTATTTTAGAAACTAATACCTCATATTTGGAGGTTCAAACACTCCTGATTAATAATTTTGTGGTTTTATTTCTTTTCATTTTTGTGTAAGTCAGTCTCTCCTAGAAATGTTCCAATCTCATGAGAAATACAAAGCTTTTGGTATTTCATTTCAACTAAGAATCATTTCATCACAGCATCCTTGACATTTGGTGGGAAGGCTTATTTTTTAAAGGTGTCAAGACCTATTTCAGTTACAAGTTACACTACTATTTGGTTTTCTTTTTTTATTTTTAATAGAGAGGAGGATGGTAGTTATTCATAATCATAGTAACATGGTGTATATTTTACTGTCCAACTTACTAGATCAAAGGAGAATACTTAGAATACCCCTCTTGTTCTTCTTTTTTAAATTCAAGTATAGTTGATTTACAATATTATGTTAGTTTTAGGTGTACAACATAGTGATTCAGTATTTTTGCAGATTATAGTCCATTACAGGTTATTACAAGATAATGAGTATAATTCCTTGTGTTATACACTATATCCTTGTTGCTTATTTATTTTTTATATAGTGGTTTGTTAATCCCATACCCCTAATTTCCCCCCACCCCCGTCCCCTCTCCTCTTTGGTAACTGCAAGTTTGTTTTCTATATCTCTTAGTCTGTTTCTGTTTTGCATATATATATTTATTTGTATTAATTTTTAGAGTCCACATATAAGTGATATGAATACAGTGTGTGTCTTTCTCTGTCTGACTTATTTCACTAAACATAATATATTCTAGTTTCATTCATGTTGCTGCCCTTTTGCTCTTCTCACTCCTATTCTAGTCTCTCATTTTCTCAACTTGGAAGTAAAAAGATGATCCAACTTAAAAAAAGTCTCCTGTGTTTTTAGCAAACATTTTACAACACCAGAGGAAAGTGTCATTATTTTGTTTATGGCTGGTGCCTAGTGTATATTTTCCATATTGCTGGTGCCTAGTGTATATTTTCCATATTTTATTTTCTCTGCAGATGCTTACATATCCCTCCTCCATTTCCAGACATTCTTTGGTTTCATAGCTTTAAGATCTAGATGAGATATTGAAAAGCATGTAGGTCTGCTTTTACATTTCATAAATTAAGAAACTGAAGCTCAGAAAGGCAATATGACTTATTAAAGTAACACAGCTACAAAGCCCTCTGTTTCTTTTTTGAGTGGGTATATTGACCGGAAGGAAAGTTGAGGTCAGTAGCAGTGAATTAAATTTCTGAATTAAAAAGAAAAAGTAGAAGCTATTTGGGTCTTATGTAAAAAGAGAGACAAAAGCCAGAAGAAATATGGAATATTGTGCACACTTAGGGTCATGAAGGTGAGGTGACTCAAGGACATGGTGAGAGTTTGATCAAATATAAATAAATTTTGAATAAAAACTGTATCACTGTCATTTGATCTTGTTAATCATTTCACATTGACAAAAATCACTTGCAGAAAAAATGTGATTGTAATTGTAGACAGAGTCACACCGTTTATCTAGTTTTAATTTGGCAAAAAGAATGGGAAGGTTGGAGAAGATTGTGCCCCAAGAAAAAAGATCAGGTCATAAGAGAATAAGCATTTGAATTATGTATTAAAAAATTGTGTTTTGAGTCTGTACCCTCCAGAGGTTTGGGTCATTGAAGACCTTTTTTTTCCACTCATAGATTTTGTTCAATGTCTGATTCCTCAGATGTGTATGCAGACTGTCACACTTCTACCCACTCGGTTCTCTGCCCAGAAAGGACATTTGCCCAGAAATTACCAAAAACATTCTCCTGGTGGCATGCATTTTTTGGCTTCATATCAAAACAATTGTAGTATTCTGTCCTTTATAATCTTCCAGGCATACTGGGAGTAAAAATGAAAGCCAACATTCCTGATTTCCTGTTATTCTTTACTGAAAACTCAAACTCCCCATATATTCCTGTGAGTAGGGATGATCTGACTGCAACTTTAAGCTTGGCATTGACAGCCAAGGTGGATGGAGTGGATTGGACTGGTCAAAATATTCCCTCCTTTTTTTTTTACAGAGATATTCTGGACATGAATAAAACTTACAGAGTTGATCAGTGCCAGAAAGGGAGGAGTGTGAGTTGCTAGCTTTTGTGTAAGAACTTCCAAAAAGGGATAGGACCCTTTTGAAATACATTTTAATTTAAAATTAATGGTCATCTATTTATAGCCATCCAGTTTCTCAAGACTTTCCTTTATTCTGCCAGTCCCACGGTCAGCCCCATCTTCTTGCACATTTGTCCTCAATTATATCATTTTAAAGATAACGAATGCTGCATATATCACCAAAATCATATATAGAAATTACATGAGGTAAATTCAAACTCACTCTCAGCTATGGATCCAGTTTTATAAAGATTTACTTAATTGCTCAACATGTTTTCCTTTCTTTTCCAGTTAAGTTTTAAAAAATTCCAATAAATTCTTTTATGTAGCACTGAATTAACACATTTTGTTAAACTTCCTCTTTTACAGGTAAAATAAAAAATGACATTAAATGTGGTTATAAAAGACAAAACACAGATCTCAAGTTAACCTGGAATCATTGAATGATTTTTAACTTATATTCAGCAACATTTTAGATGCAAGTAAATTTTATTTTGTTCTAACATGTCATAAATTTATTTATATTTTATTCATTTATATTTTACTTATTTGTATTTTAATTGATAAGATTTAGTAAACCAAAATACAAAGAGAAAAATTAATTAATTTCTTAAATATTCTGAATGATCAATTGCTTTTTGGTTCACAACATGCACCAACATTGTTTTTTAAGTTGTATTATTTTGAAGGAAATTATTTCTTATGAAATGCTGTGTATGTCTACCTTCCAATTAAATCCAGGGAGATATATTTTAGTACTTGACTTAAGCTTATACATTCAGAAAGTTACTTGATTAAAATAAGAATTGAGTAACTTTAAAGAAACCAAACCAATCCTGAACATATTCCTTAATATATTAACAAATTTTGAAATAAAGAGAATGTTAAAACAAAACTGAATTAAGTCATGTCAATTCCAAGTTTATAAAGATCATTTCCATGTAGTTAGAGATAACTTTGCATTAGCAATATCACAATAGTGTCATAAAAATCTTTCTATCTTGTGGTTTGTTTTATCATCACACATATATGAGAGAATATTCATTTGAATACTAATGACATGAACAATTAATTTTCCCACTCCTGATATGTGCTTTCAAGAAGATGGTGCACAATTATTGTAGGTCCCCTCCTCTTTTCACTTATTTGGTCAGTTTTTGGAGGAAAGTTAGATGGCCTTTTCTGATTGGTAAGTTTGGGAAGAGCAAATTAAACATGCTTAGTTCAGCTACTCCTTTCTGCTGGCATAGTTTATTTTGTACATGATGTTAAAAGAAAATTTATTTAATATGAATATTTAATTGAGCAATAAACAAACTGTTCAAAAGCAAGGATTCTGCAAACCCCAAACTGTTATGAAGCCCAGAAGCATGATCTTACATGATGACTTATAAAGTGAAAATGAAGAAGTTGTTTAACCTTTGCAATGATTAGTTAATACAGTGGGAGCTTCCAGATGGCAGGCAATTGATCAAAGTGATTATTTTAAAACATTTTAGAAAGATAACAAACTTCTTTTATGATTATCAGAGGCATTTACAACAGATAACCTAGGTTTTGCTGATGTTCATGAAATAAGCTAGAATTTTTTTTTTTTTTTTGCTGACATGGTTTAAATGATTTAGTTGGCCTGGGGGGTTTTTCAAGCCTGGTCTCCATTTAATTTAATTTAATTTAATTTAATTTAATTTAATGTTATTTTATTTTAACAATGGTAAGTCCTTCAAAGTGGGTAATTCTTATTCTAGGATTCATTGTTAGGAGAAAATTAGGCTTTCATATCTAAAGTCATGCCCTGCAACCCAGCTTCTGTGAGTATGGAGGAGAAGAAGAAGGAGAAGAAGAAGGAGAAGAGAAGGAGAAGGAGAAGGAGAAGGAGAAAAGGAAGAAAAGAAGAAGAAGGTGGAGATGAGGAAAATGGAGGGAGAGGGGAGGGGGAGAGGTATGAGGGAAAAAGAAAGAAGAAACTAAATTTGATTTTTATTGGTCTGTTCTTTATAATATATCTGTTTGGGCTCAACTTAAAAAAAAAAAAAGGTGCCTATCTTTAGTATAACATGCTTTTAGTTGACCTAAAGTTTTCTTTGACTCTACTCTACTATACAGAAAATAGATAACTAATAAGAACCTACTGTGTAGCACAGGGAACTCTACTCAGTACTCTGTAATGGCCTATATGGGAAAATAATCTAAAAAAAAGAGTGGCTATATGTATATGTATAACTGATTCACTTTGCTGTACACCTGAAACTAATACAACATTGTAAACTCTACTCCAATAAAAATTTTAAAAATATAAAGTTTTCTTTGTCTCAATGTGTGTTCCACAAAGCTATAGAACTATTTGTTGTATTCTTGACTATTATAAAATTCACTAAAGAATTGTATAGTTATCTATGAAAAGATTTCAAGAATTGATAAATCTGAATTTTCTTTGAACAAAGTTTAAAATGTGGAAATTTATTTATGATGATTAGAAACTCTCATTGGAAAACATTTATGATTTTGACTAAGAAAAACAAGAAATGTTTCCCTCAATCTAACAGTTGAAAACACTAATGGTTTACCCAAGGTTACCAAGTAGGTAGATTTTCAAAATAACATATGAAGCCAGATTTGTGTCAATGCAGAGATGGTTTTCTTTCTACTCTACTATGTTGTTTCTTTGGAAAGACTATATATTGCAACTCAATAAAAAAAATAGTCAGAAATATTTCATAAGTGATTATTTTTATTATTCAGTCCCTGTTCTTCCATTATATAATTAATTTTTTAATGTATATCATGTATAAACAATGTTTTTAGAGGATAATCTCCAGGAGGAGAAATTCTGAAATTTGAAACACTTTGAAAAAGCTCTGAAGTAGGATAAATAATAATTTTTATTGTGTACAATAGTGATAAATCTTATCTACCTTCTTTTAAAGCTTCCTTGAAAATAGAACACAAGAGTTAGATGTATTTTATAAGAATCATTCATTTTTTTTCTGAACCAATATTATTAGTCAAATCACCCTATTTTTAATCCTTGACTCATTTTTTTTTTCCTCTGTAAAGAGATAATATGATAGATCATGCCTACAGAGCAATATTTGCTAAACTGTGAGAAGCCACTATGTAATAGTTCTCACGGCTCTTGGCCTAGAAAAATCATCTGATTCTTATAGTACGAAGCATGTAAGATGAACTAGTAGATAGTATAAAATCAAATATTAAGTAGTGGTATAAGGAGGTATAGTAAAGGTAATCAGAAAAGGGAGCAAAAATTGTGCAGCTAGAATATTTGGGGAAGGATTTTTAGATACAAAATATTGCTTTGTCCATATTCTATTTTTTAACAATTTTGTTCTGTGCCATTTTCTCTGTATGGTATGAGTTTTGAACTTCTTAGCCCTGCTGCTCCAATTAATGGAATTGTAGATCTTGGTCTTGAAAACTACAAACTGCAGTGAAAGAACTCTCAGCAAAATAAGGAGAAAATACTCCCTCCTCCCTTACAGTTATAGAAAAAAATATATATAATTCTATATAATACACTGTCTTTGCAGAGTTATTTTAAGACATCTAAGAATCTGACTATGGAGACTTTTGATATGTCATGTGAAATTAAACCTTAACCTCAGTAATATCTGTGATTCTGATTGGTTGTAACCTAATAATCTATTGCCCTAGTAATATACAAACTGACACCTCCATTTTCTGAAAAAATGAAATCGTGTTTTCTTATTAAATCAGAAGAGGTTTACTGACATTTCTTTCTTTTCCCACATGCTTGGAGTGGAGGGGGAGAGCCCAATCCACGACTCCACTCTATTTCTCACTTAAATAAAGAAGTGAACACATTTTGCTTCATTTAAATTAACAATTTCTTGGAGATGTTACTTGAACTGAATGTTAAAAAGAAGACAAATTTTAAATACAATAGTTGGATGGAGGAAAACAGTGATGATTAGTAGAAAGAACACAATTGAAAATGACGAGGAGGAGATGTTGATTCCTGAGGAGTTCCTTGGGAGTTAGGCCCACCTCCATCACTAGCTCACTCTTTATTTATTCATTTATTTAGCATACATTTACTGAGAGTTCCTATTTGGTACCAAAAATTCCTCCAGACATTTAAAATTAAAAATATAAACTTGGAGTCAGAATATCTATCTCAGAAAAATTAAGTGGCCTTGAGCAAGATAATTAACATCTATAACTCAGTTACGTTTTTCTCATCTTGAAAATCGTGACAATGATAAGCACTAAGCTAGATTAAAGTTCAAAATACACAATAGGGATGTTAGTAAATCAATAAGAGATAACCTGATTCCTAAAATAACTGAGACATAGTTGGGGAGTAGCTCTATAAGTGAACAATTACTATTCAAAATTTTAGAAATCTACTATATATAATGAGGTTCAGGGGAAGGATCAACAAAAGGTTTGTTCTAGATACTGAGATTTCATCCTTGTCCTCTTATAGACATAGAGGAAGGTGGAGATGAGAGCGGGAACACCTTTATATGGGTTACAGTGATGGAGAAACTTCACATTTTTGGTCTCAACATCCTTATTTGTTAAGTAAGGGAGTTTGAATACTAAGGTCCCTTCCAGCTCCAACAGAATGCAGTTTTATGTGATCCAGAAGCTATTCTCCATGGTTCAATTATGCCACTTTGTTAGACACAGACCTTTCCCATGTATGAGACAGAATTACAGTTATTTTGTAGTTTTCTCTTGATTAAGTTTATTTTCCAAAGGATATCTTATGTAAGGGATAATCCCTAGTTACATTCTGGCTATGAGGATGTATTCAGCTTCAAGATGATTCCATCATCCATTCCCTCATGCACACATCTTTTATTTACTGTTAACTTACTGGTCCTTTATGGTTAAATTGCTTCACATTTGTACAATTTTTAGAGAAATTTAAAAGTCTTTACACTAATTCCTTTGCTTTACTTTTATAATTTTTTTCAATATTTATTTTCTCTCTCGACTATGAGAGATTGTAAAGTCTTATGAAAATATTAAAAGCACTAACACAGCAATCTACAGACATCTAATATTTTTTAATAAAGAAAAAAGTGGGTATAAAGAAGATCTTAAAAATTCTTAATTAAATGTTCTTTCTAATAAAATTAAGCAGGTGGATAGTTTTATTTGTTTTTGAAGTTGATAACTTCTGGAAGAAAATGGGTTTTTGTTGAGATGTGCCTCAGCTGGAAACTTTAACTCTTATAATAGTAAGCAGAGATAAATTCTAGTCACAAAAAGCCAGGAGTTGCTGTGACTCATAAGTCTCTGCATTGTCCAATGAACAGAAGAAAATGTCCTTTAAAAACACCATTCTTCATTTCAAACAAGCTGTAGCATTTCATCTTCACCATATTACTAAGGCAAAGCCTGTATAGGTTATGGTAATCAATCAAAGTCCCTGTTAAAAAGTTCTTTCTATTTTAACTACTCTAGAAATTCTCATTTAGGGGATTCAGTTCACTGAGCCAGATCAATCCATACTAATGCAGCTATCATGACCTTTATTTTCTTCTTTCAAAAATGCAATGTAAACATAAATAAAAGAGAAAGGAATTCACATAAAGCTAACTGTCTTTCTGGTTTGGTTTGTTGTCATTGCCAATTTTGTTCTCTGTGTGTGTGTGACAGTAGTTTGAAAATTCTTAAATTACTTTCTATCTTGGACTGTGTTGTGGATGCTATGGTATCCTGCCCAGACCCTCCTTTCAGGACTGAAGCGCTATTTCCTGGCTGTGTCCAGAGGAGAGGTGCTGGTGGCTGATTCTTAGGAACTGGTCCAAAATCCCTTGCCAAAGACACATTCTTCTCTGAAGGAGGCACATGTCCAATGACTAGTCATATGGAGGTAAAATGATGTGGTCCCTTTGTCTCAAAGGTGGACAATTCTGAAGGGCTCTGAATGCCTCAGAGCTGTGGACTTTGTTGCCTGTAAATTGCAGTTCAACTCCTCCTTCTGCCCAGTTCTACTGATACTTCCTTCATTACACAACAGTGATGATCATTAGAGGATCAATGTCTTAGTAAATCTAGGAAACTGACCTAAGGCAGATGGTTTAAAATGGTTCTTTTCATGGTGGTATAGAAAATTATGAAATTTTTCTTTTCAGATGACACCTTAATTTCTTTATCTTGGGCCTACCTTACTTCGGGTGTCGCTTAGTGCTTTACATAGGGACTTAGGTTCAGGAAATTTAAGGAAAAATAAAATGATATCAAATAGAATGTAAGTCTCTTTGAAAAGTTTTTGTAGGATTCATTACCTGCCTGGTAAATATTGAAATATACTTCTTTTGAACTTTTACTTCTCCTACAGCACAAAGCTTCATAAATGGCATCTGTGGTCCAGCATTGTACAAATGAAATATATGTGTTGCCTACTCCCTGCTTGTTCCAGTTTTCTAACACCTTTCTTTTATGTCCTCATAACTTTTTTACCTATTTTGACTAGTAGCTTATATTTCCTCCTCCCTTCACCCATGTTCACCAACATCAGAGATTAACAGTCTAAATTACAAATGTAAATATATCACTCCTTCACCTTCAATAGCTCCCTATCACTCACAGGAAAAAGTCATCATTTTTTAGAATGTATGGTATGCAGGGCCAACAGAGTCTGTACTTATACCTCTAGCCCTGTAAAGAATAGAAGTGGCAATACTTATTTTAATATAGAGGATATTTGCACAACAAAGATTGCTTCTAATTTCAATTTGTCACAGTCTTTTACTGAAAAAATTCTGGCTTCACCAGAGAACTTTGGTTCAATTATAAATCATTCTAAGTAAAGCATGGGTAATTTTGAAAAAGTAGTTTTGAGAAGATAGTCAAGTAAGAAATCATGTATGTGTTTTCCACTATTTTATCTTCATAAACAGTTCATGTTCTAAAGAAAGTTAAGGCTGTTAATATATTGAAACCATAATTACTAAAGTGCATTGTTTTCTAGAAGTAACCTTGGAAATTGACTTCTCTTTAGGTGTCAGAGTGATTAACAGTTAATGTCAGTTGGGAATAGATGTTCATAGAATTAATTTAACCACCAATCTTCTTAAGTCATGATGCATTGATAATGAAAAACATATTTTGAAAATGTTTTTATAATCAATATACATATATATGTATATATATACATTTTAACATGGATAGACTTAACTACAACAAATGTATGTGTATATTAACACATATATACTTTTAATACAAATATCTATATAACATTTTCTTGCATGACAAAATATGTCAACAGAAAATTATATCTTCTAAATTTTAACTCACCAGTTCAGAAAGTGTTTATTGAATATCTGGAGTTCTACACACCAGGAGTTTATAGCATCATCTTATCATCAAGAACCTATTGTTCCATGGAGTAAATCAGTTTTAGATAAAATTTACAAGTCTAAAAACAATGAAAGATCTTATGGTTTAAAGGGTTAAATTAAAATTTTAAAATTTATGATATAGAAAACTATAGATACAGATTTGCACAAAGGAAGAGCTTAGTGTTTAACATTTTCAGTCAAAGCTTCCAACAATTGTTTAAAAATAAAAAATTATGTGCTTTATGTAATACAAATTTATTCATGGAATTTATTCATGACATTGGCAATATGCCTTTATTTCTGAAGGCCATTCTTTGAGAGACAGTGGTGCAAAATATCTTCCATAATGGCTTTGTCTACACAGCCATCCCATGCTTTTACTGATACAGAGAGAATACTCCTTTATGTGTATTTAAGTTCACAAACACCATCCCATGTACTTTTACTCCCCATGGTTACAAGACATTTTATATACACAGAGTCTTTTAGTGTATTATGCCAGCTATAGTAAAATTCGTAGATTTACTACCAAATCTCAATGTACTCTTTCCAGCCCAAATTTCCATAGTTAGGATATCAGAAACAATGCTGAATTCCATCAGATTTGGGACAAATGTTAAACAGAAAAAAAGAGAAAAAAAAGAAACTTTGTTCTGCATGGCTGCAGAAATACTACAAAGAAAAATAGCTATAAATATCCTATTAATTAGCTAAGTTGTGTAACATATAGTCTGTTGATAAAGCTGTAAATTATATATTTTTTCAGCAATTTGCTTTCTGAAAAAAATTCTAAATAAATGAGTCAAAATTCAAACAATTAGATAAAAATTTACCTAGCATAATAATGTAAAATTTATCATTGGTTTATTTTTTCACAGGATAAAAAGTAGTTTCCAAATAATGCTTATTTGTTTTGAAAGGCACTGTAATATTTGATTTTAGTTTTTGAAAAATCTAAAAATAAATCCAAGATTAAAGTTACTCATTAGTTTTGAAAGGCACTGTAGTATTTGATTTTAGTTTTCAAAAAATCTAAAAATAAATCCACGGTTAAAGTTACTTATTAGTTTTGAAAGGCACTGTAGTATTTGATTTTAGTTTTTGAAAAATCTAAAAATAAATTCAAGGTTAAAGTTACTCATTATGAAATAAACAGGAATTTTTAAGATTCATTTTTTTTTATTATTCATTCATTCTATTACAGGACCTTTTTATTGTTTCAAGTATTTTTTAAAATTAATTAATTTATTTATTTATTTTTGGCTCTGCTGGGTCTTTGTTGCTACGCATGGACTTTCTCTAGTTGCAGCAAGCGGTAGCTACTCTTTGTTGCGGTGCACAGGCTTCTCATTGTAGTGTCTTCTCCTGTTGCGGAGCACGGGCTCTAGGGCGCATGGGCTTCAGTAGTTGTGTCATGTGGGCTCAGCAGTTGTGGCTCGTGGGCTCTAGAGCACAGACTGAGTAGTTGTGGTGCACGAGCTTCATTGCTCCAAGGCATGTGAGATCTTCCCGGACCAGGGATTGAACCTGTGTCCCCTACATTGGCAGGCAGATTCTTAACCACTACACCGCTAGGGAAGTCCCTCAAGATTCATTTTTGAGTCAAATGAAAGTACTATGCATGTTAGGCCTAGGAATCATGGTGGGTATAGCAGTTTATAGTGGTGATATACTTGTCACATTATTCTTTTTGAATCTGGTTTGTTGAAGTCACTATCTTAAAGTACATGCTTTAATGTACTTCTAGAATTCTTTTACAGTTTGAGGTTATTTAACATCTCTAACTGCAATTAAAAAATTAATTTGAATTTGAACTCTAAGGTGTTGATTGCCAAGCATTCTAAATGCACACAAAATGGTAATCAGTCAACAATTTATATTACTTTATTACCATGTTAATTCAATTGAGTCAACATTTGTTGAGTTTCCATTATATATTGGTCATTATGCTAAGCACTTATAATAAAATATGTGCTGGCTTATCAATGTTTTAAATTTGTTTAGCAAACAACCATAATCATATTTCAGTTTAATACAGGCTCTTATTTTTACATTTATAACCTATCGTTTTTATTTTTTTTTATTTTTTAATTTATTTTGCGGTATGCAGGCCTCTCACTGTTGTGGCCTCTCCCATTGTGGAGCACAGGCTCCGGACGCGCAGGCTCAGCAGCCATGGCTCATGGGTCTAGCCGCTCCGCGGCATGTGGGATCTTCCCAGACTGGGGCACGAACTCGTGTCCCCTGCATAGGCAGGCGGACTCTCAACCACTACACCACCAGGGAAGGCCTAACCTATCATTTTTAAAAGGCCCATTTCAAAGCCACTTGTTGTCAACCATGTGGAATTTATTGTGTTAAAACAATGATAATTATCACTAGGTTTTTATTAGATTTTGATTCTGAAATTGCCAGAAATTGTTTATTTATTCTTCCTCTCCTTGCCTTTGGTTTCAAGGAGATTGAATGAGTGGAAATATAAGATGCTCAACATCTCGAGTATATTGTAATAGACTTTAAATTTGGTCTTATGAAGTACTGACAAATGAAAGATGGTTTTAGTTTATATGTCCCTAAGGAACCAAATCAGGACTGGAAGATATTAAGCATGAATGAGACAGATTTTCTTTCTGAATAAGGAGACAGAATCATCCCCCAAATAGAGGCAACTCTCTCAGTGGATGGTGACTTCCATGTTACAGGAGTACTCATGCAAAGCACTTGTTGGGATGTTATAAACAACCTTATCAAATAAAACTTTCTGCAATGATGAAAACATCCTACATCTGTGCTTCTAACATTGAGTCACTAGCAACACCTATTTATGAAGCATTTGAAATGTGAGCAGAGGGGACTGAGGGGCTGAATTTTTTATTTTAATTAATATAAACTTAATTTGAAATAGCCATACGTGGCTAGTGACAGTTATATTGGACAGCAGTTACCGCCTGTTGTCAAGCAGAATTGACAAGTGACATTTAAGATTCCCTCTCGCACGGTTTAAACGTCTATGAGTTTTAGACAATTAAGACCACCAACCACCAGGTTCGCTGAGCCCTGAACTTACCCCTTTATGCCTCCATTACACAGAACTTTCTTCTGTGAAGTAGCATCCTGGATACCAGATATGTTACATTTTCTATGTGACTAGAATGTAAAAAGATGGCAATAATACTATCCAAATTGAGTGCTTTTGTAAAGTCACATACAAAAGTTGCTTCCTGTGTGGTTAACCTTAAATAACTTCCAAGCTGCCTAAAGCTCCTAGTGGCCATCCTGATTATGCTGCGGTTATTTCATGTTGTTCCTTATGAACTGAGTGAAGAGAGCTTTCGGAAAGTGTAAAGCAGACTTATTTGGCAGAGAAGTCAGGCATCCGTTATTGTGAAAGCTCAAAGTCAGATTCTCACTTTCAAAATTTGCTGTTTGTGGGATGAAGGAATGATAATCTGCCCACAGTGCAGAATTGTTTCCAAGGCAAAAGAATTTTAAGCAGTAGACAGATTTTTTTTTTCACTTAAAGACATATTAATGGGCAGCTGCCAGAGGGGGGAAAAAATAAACGTTTTTTCTTTTTCTTGATGCACTATGATACAAACTTCTTAAACTGACACAAAATTCCAGCCAAAGTGGGCAGCCAAAGTGAAATAATTTGTTTTTTCTTAGACTCCATTTTTCCTGCTACGTGACTTTTGGCATACTGTTTTCTCTGCCTGAAAGACCTTTCCTCACAACTTTACACACTGAAAGCATATCTGATCCTTAATGTTCATCTTAATGCCATCTTATCCTTGGTTTTCTTTATTCCATCTACCTTCAATGATTTTTTTTCCAGAACCTACTTATATTTGTACAGTAAGAAAATACACATTTACCTCACTCTCCAAGATCATATGCTGCCCGTAAATGATGACCCAGACATTACTGTAACCTCCTCAGTGCTTAGAACAGTGCCAGAGTAATATTAGGTAGAAAACAGATATGATGAAATAGCAAATGAATGAATGGATGGATGAATGAATGAGCAAAGAAGAAATCCTTAAGAAATGGTTCACTGGTAAAAAGTGTCTGAAAAGCAAGTTAAACGCTAATTGAAAATGTTAACATTCTTTGAGAATGCTTTACATTGCAAGTTACATGAAGCCTCATGTAAACTAATGTAAAAGCAAAGGAGAAGAATTTATTGACTGAAGTAGCTTGAATAGTCTTTGAGAGGTGAGATTTCAGGGCATTTGGAGACAAGTTTTGAAATGACATCCAGAGGCCGACTTCTTTCTTCATTTTGGCGTGGCTTCCTCTGCTTCCTCAGAACTCCATGACGGCTGCCAGCAGTTTGATGAACTATATACTTAAAGGTTCACTTCTAGTGGAAAAGTGTTGGAACTGTCCCCTGTATTCCTGACAAAACTTGAGATTCATTTTAAGCCCCTGCAATGTGATACGCTGACAATCTCCTATCCGGGAACTTACCTGGAGGTGTAATCCCACTAGACCATGAGTTGAAGTGAAGAAAGAGTGTCATCCTCTTTACCTTCCACCTTCAACCTGTAGAGTCAGTTGCCAGAAGAGGGAATGCCTGTCTGTTGAGGAGACACATAACAAATGCCCATCTCAGCAAATGAAACAAAACTAAATTTCAGTGAATTTTACTCGGACTGAACTCCATTCAATTCTACCATAAATTACCTGAGGACCCAGTGAAAGTTCTTTATTCTTAGTGTATTTGTTTGGGAGGGGGGCTAATTTCTCTTCTGAGTAAGAAAATTCATCAGAAGAGGAAGTTATTTACATAAGACTATAAACAGCAGGTAGAGAGGATTTTCAACCAGTATTTCCTCCCATGTGCATCTTTCACAGGTACTCTGTTGAGAGTAACAGGCAGCATCTGTTGAGAGTAGTACCTATCTTTAGCATCTGGTTAATATTACTGTTAGTTTCTCTCAGAAAGAGACTCTTGACAGGCATGACTCAGATTGATAGCTATGCCTAGAATAGGAATAGATGCCCACTCTTACCAGGGTGTAATTCCGGGCTAAAAATCCTCTAAAATAATCTTTCTTTCTTGCTATTATTCATAAGCTCCTGGTTTCTTGTTTGATTTTGACCTTCAATTTAGTCTTAAATTTATATTTCTGTATTTTCTGCAGAACTAGGCTTTCTTTTGACTTGCATTTAAGAATCATTCTCAGGCTTTTATTTAAAAAAAATATATCTTCCATCTCCTATTACTTTTAGAAGGCAACATAAGCTGGTGGTTGAGTAAAGGCCTTGGAGAAAGATAGAATGGCTTTCCTTTCCCAGATCCAACCCTTAATTAAACCTGGTACAATTGGTTCCCCGATCTATAAACTCTAAATAACGTCAAAGAGTTATTTTGAAGACCAAGTAAGTACATAAAGTATATATAAAGCACCATGCTTAGCAGAGAGTAAATGTTAACTATTATGGACATCATAATTATTTATTATTATCTTATTAGTTGAACAGCATATTATGAAGAATGGCATCTAAGAACTGACTCTTTTTAGAGCCATTCATGTTCAATTTACTAACTGGCAAACTTGGGCCATAATAAAGGTGACATATTTTAGAATTGTTCTATGTAACAGGGAAAATAGTAAAGGAATTTCTTCAGACAAAACTTGTATTTTAACAACATCTCTATGATTTATGAAAGCATGGATTCTAGGGAAAGACAAAAGCAAGAATGAAGATATGAGACTCAATTAGGTGGTCATCACTAATGTATCATAGGTGGGAAAAATTGTCTTCTCTTTAGTGTATTTACAGAGATTTGGACTTCTGTGCAAAGGTAAGAAAGAACTTGGTGATGGATTGAAAGAGAAAGAAGAGCCTAAATGTCTACCAGGTTTCTTATTTGAGCAAGTACATGGAAAATTATATCATTCACTGAGATAGAATAGTAGAGGAAGTGAGGTCTCTGTATTCATTCTTTCTCTCCATCCATCATCCTCAATGTTATCAAAGTGATCTTTCTAAAACAATTTTGAATTCAGTGGAAAACATTACCCAGAGAAAAAGGCGCAAACACTACATTCAAATATCTGCCTAATTTGTTTGCAGATCACCTTTTATCCCTCTTTCATACTCTTTCCTTAACCACAGTCTCTGGACGTGTGTGTGTTTGTGTGCGTGTGCGTGTGTGTGTGTGTGTGTGTGTGTGTGTGTGTGTGTGTAATTTGTCCTATAATTAAATCTTCCTAGCACCTTGTGCAACTGACCAAATTCTATCTATCGTTTATCATCTAGTTAAAATGGTTTCTCTCCTATCTACGTTTCCCAGACTTCTCTATGCCAAATTAACTACATCTCATCCTCTGGCCCCCAGTGCAGCCATAATTTTTATAAAAAAATAATATGATGTTACGCCACCAAAATATGCTTGCATGTCTTCTTGCCAGGACACTGTGTATTCCCACATGGATGAAGTTAGCTTACTTTTGTACCATAACTTCCACCATGAAGCAGGTGCTCAATAAATGTTTAATGCATAAAATAAACACAGGGACAGGTGCATCAGCATATGGATAGATGTGGAGTTGAACCCTCTGTGCTCCAAATCTGCACACAATTTTCTTGTTCTAGTTTGTCCAGGAATCTGTGGTGACAATAACAAGAATTGGCAGGGATTCCTATTGATAAAAAAATAAAGATTTTTTTTCTCTCCCCAATTTACACAGTATTAACATTATCCACTGCTGTCATACTGTAGCCTTCCTATATATTGAATGGCAATTTATTTGAAATATCAAATATTTTTAATATATCATTTTAAATCTGATTTGTAACATTGTCTACATTGTGACAATATGCAGACATACACATCAGAAAACGTCTATTCAATTTTTCTTGAAATTTTCACACATCACAGTACAATTGAAATTTCTCTTGTCTTTGACAAAATTTGATGCCATCATGAGTGATATTCAAAGTAATCCTTGTTTAAGCTCTGCTTTATGCAAATCAATGTATAGAACCAATGTATAAAGTATATTTAATATATTGATATTTTTAAGCGTTGTTAGAATAAGTTTTGTATTGTGACTTTTACAGGGTTGCTTGTTTACTGTTAAGTGCCTAGGTGATAAATGATCATAGAAAAATCTGATGATGAGCTGTTGAATTTGAAAGTAGTCATTATATTTCAGTTTATATGTCCTCCTTAATGCCTTGAGAGAGAATAATAATGCAAATTCTGTGATTCTTATGAAATTATAATTGCTAAATATAGTTTCAATAATTAATCTTCCAAAATATAAAGAAATTTATTTAAAAGTCTAAAGCTTCTTTAAGAAACAGGGAAATTACAGTTGACCCTTGAACAACATGGGTTTAAACTGTGCGGGTCAACTTATACACAAATTCTGTGCAATAGCGATTACAGTGCTACATGATCCACAGCTGGCTGAATCTGCTGGTGTGGAAACATGGATACAGAAGGCTGACTATAGGGTTTGCGTATCCATGGACTTTGGTATTCAAAGTAGGTCTTGGAACTAATACCCAGGAGATAACAAGGGCTGATTATACATGCAGTTAAATAAATGTAAAGGAAGAGAAGTGCACACACTGTCTCTACACATTTGTTAAAATGTATATAATAATAAATATTTTAAAATAAATTAATGATTATTAGATTTTAAATATTCAATTTATGAACAAATTGTACTAGTGTATACAAATGCCTAGAATTTCATTTTTTACTGATAATATTTTATTAATATTGCATTTGTTTGAAATTCATGGGAAAATGTTAGAATTGAATAAAGATATGAGTAGGATAATTAAAATGTTTGCAATCAATTCAATTATTTTGTGTGATTCTGCCCTTCTCCAACATCAATAAAATGAGCTGAAATGCTTAAAAACTATTGGCAACTCCTTTTTGCCATACTTACATGTTATAAACTTCCAGTATTTTACTGGCACATTGCTCTCATAGCCTACATTAGCCAAATTATCAACTGTTTTGTTTAATAGATGAATATTTAGATATACCCAAATTTTACCATACTTTTGCATACTTGTCCTTCCTGCCTCTCAGTACAAAATTTTGGGTTGAATTTGTTTTTCCCTGAAATTAGTATTTTAATGGCTTTTTAATGAAATTTTGGGAGAGAAATATTTTTCTATTGTTTTGGTTAATTTGTAAAAAAGATATTTAGGATTAAATGAATGGGACTGTTCCAACACACACATAATGGCTAGCTTATTAAAATAATGATTGTTTGCTAATATCAATTGCATTCTTCCTGCTCATACTTATTCTTTGACTCCATATTGCCCAAATGATTTAAATTTATTCACCTTTCAAATATGTGACTTCCTTTTCCTCTTCTCTCTATTGAAGAAGCAGAATAATACAAGAATAATGGTGTCTCATTCAGAGATAATTTGGAGGGATCTAGCTTGTTACGCTGTCTGAGGAAAGTAGTAGAGACTGGTCCTATTTATAAAGTGAATCTCTACTAATGTCAGTTACTGAATAATTCATAAAATAAAAAATAATGTCCATCAATAAGTCCATTGTATTATTTCAGAGTCAATTACCTAAACATTTCCTGAAGCCTTCTTTTACTTGGGACAACAATGGTACCAGCACTAATCAGTATGCAATTATGGATGCTACATGCTAAAAAGGTCTTGAGCTGACTTCCAGGTTTCACTAGTGTCAGCTAAAATAGTCTTCTTCATTCTAAGAAAACTAAAGGGTCTTCTTCTTCCCCAGAAGCTGTCTAATTATGTAAAGAAAAGTGATTAACTGATTATGATGAATAAATTAATCTCCAAGGAGATGCAAAAATTCAGACATTTCTAATTAGCATAATTTTCATGGGACAACTAGAAAAATTCTCTGTTCTTATTAGCAATGATTAACAGAACAATAACTAATTTTTGGCAGCTCCCTGCAAAATTATCAGACTCACCCTGAAGACACAGATGAAAGAATTGTAAATTCACAGAAAAGTTGTTTAAAAACTAACTATAAGCAACAGCTTTACCAGAAAACTCTGTTTCTACTTAGAAGAATTCTCATCTTCTAGTTTTATGCTTTCTATCATTGTCATCATCATCATCACAACACATACAACTGAGTATCTGCTATTTGCTTGCAAAATGCTATGCATTTTATACAATAAATTAAATTTAATCCTTACAGCAGCCCAATGAGGTCAGTGTTATTATTGCCTCCAACTTAATGATCATGCAAAATGGAAACCTAATTTTGCTTGGTACTGATTAACTTCCAATTTCACTAGAAATGATGTTTCAAATATTTTTATCATTAATATATTAAATTGTCTTAAATTTTTTATTTGAATATTTAAGATAACCATGTTCAATTTAATAAACATACACTGAGTTAGGAAACATGAAAGTACATAAAATAAATATAAGACAGTTCTGATAATATTCAATATGCATGGGTCTAGACACAAAACACTTTCACCACAGGTTTGAAATGATAGTTGATTGATTTTTATTTTGATCAACAAATCAGGCTGAAAAATGAGGACTAGAAAAATGAGAATTAAATGTTAGAATGTTGTTTTATGAGATTTAAAGCAGAAATATATAAGCATAATTAATTTACAATAGAATTGAAAATTCTATAAAACAGGACACATGATAGGAAAAGGATTCTAAATTTTTGAATCAAATATGACTGAAGAAATCATAGGAGAATAACAAGAAACTAACATAAGAAGACACAAAAAACATTTCAATAAACAATCTACCTTATCATAGTATAGAATTTCTGTGTCAACATGACTACATTTTCACATTGTCACATACTACAATTACATGTTCACATAGGGAAGATGGGATACTCTTAATTGTTTTGTGTCCTTTCATCCATTTACCAGAAGTTAAAATATAATATTCTTAATGAAAGTAATATACTTTCTCAATGAAAAGTTATCTCTGATATTCATATAAGTTTCTAAATCCTGAATGGTTACCAGAATTTATTTTCAAACATTGTTTCCTATATACTTTCAAAAAAATAAATTTACCAATCAAGATGTATATACGTACCACATTTTTTTTTATTCATTCATCTGTTGATGGGCATTTGGGTTGTTTCCATATCTTGGCTATTGTGAATAAAGCTGTAATAAACATTGCATTACAATGAAGATATCTTGTCAAAATCCTGTTTTCATTTCCTTTGGATATATACGCAGAAGTGGAATTGCTGGATTGGTAAATTTATTTTTAATTTTTTGAGGAACTTCCATATTGTTTTCCACAGTGGTTGGACCAATTTACATTTCCACCAATAATGTAAAAGTGTCCCCTTTTTACTATATCCATGCCAGCACCATTGTCTCTTGTGTTGTTGTTGTTTTTTTTTTTAATTTTTATTGGAATATAGTTGATTTACCATGTTGTGTTAGTTTCAGGTGTACAGCAAAATGAATCAGTTATACATATTTCTAGTCTTTTTTTAGATTATTTTCCCATATGGGCCATTACAGAGTATTGAGTAGACTTCTCTGTGCCATTGTCATAAGAAAGGAGGATATCCTGCCATTTGCAAAAATATGGATGGACCTTGAGCACATTATGCTAAGTGAGAAAAGTCAGACAGAGAAAGACAAATACTGTATGTTATCACTTATATGTGGAATCCAGAAAAGTCAATCTTGTAAAAAACAGAGAGTAAAATGGTGGTTACCAGGGGATCGGGGTGGGTGTGGGAGACAGTGATGGTGTTCAAGGTTACAAACAGGTAACAAGTAGAAATCTAATGCACATAGAGACCTAATGCACAGTACAATGAATATAGACAGTAATATTGTACTATAATTATTATGGAATGTGATAAATATTGTAACAATGGCAATCATATTACAATATATAAATATATTGAAGTAACACACTGTACATCTTATACAATGTTACATGTCAAATGTATTCAATTAAAATAATTAAATAATTAATTGTACTTCTGGTAAACAATTTTACATCAAAATGGTAGAAAAAAAGGCCTTACTAACCTAAGGGGAAATTTTTTGACTAAGATAAAAGGTGATATAATAGTATATTACATGTCATAGGTATGAGCAATAAATACACACTCATATGAATAGAAAAAATGTGAACAAATAATCTTTTTGGAATATTTAAAGTTTGCCATGAATGCATATGAACATCAAATATGTAAAAGTATAAAACATAGAGTATGGATAGTGATAGTGTTAAAACAGCAGTCATTTAGTGAAGACAAATAGGAATATTATCTTCTATGAATGTGACCTTTTGGTAACAGATTATTAAATACTTGACAGAGTAATGGGATAGCAGAAAACCCAAAGCAAATGTATTGTGTCACACCTACTGAAGATCAGTTAGGAAGAATCATGAAGCATATCTAAAAATGTAAGATTGTAAGGGGAAAGAATCAAATTCATGACATACACATACAACAACAACCGTAATCAGATACGAACCCCTCCAGAGGTTTTCCTTGTCACTCAGAATAATGCCCAGATGCTTAAAATAGCAATATGCCCCCTCATAATTTTGTTCTCATTCTCCCCCCTCACTCTCTAACCCCCACCATGCTGGTCTCCCTCTTCTTCCTATAATACTCCAACCACATTCACATCTCAGGTCCTCCTTACCTTCCCTTGCCTCTACCTGAATCACTGGCTTCAAAAAAACCGTGGGCTCACTCCTTTTCTCTACTAGATTTTGGTCCAAGATCACATTTTCAGTTGGACCTGCTGTGGTCAATTTGTGAAAAAGGGCAACTGCTCTTCAGCCTTCTACATAACCATGTATTTTTCTACTGATCTTCATCTAAAACTGTCATTGCTCTATTCCTGGTGCCTAGAATAATGCTGGCACATACTAGATGATATATATTTGTAGTTTTATAGTGATAAGTCACATAATATGTGATATATAGTATATATACACTATATATTTGCAATATATATTGTATATTTTTATTGCAAATATATTTATATATCTATAGAATTATATGTATATATACAAAATTTAAATTGTTTATAATATAGTATGTATAAATAGAATTTATAAATATATGTATGTATATATAATTGTAGAATGTACACACCACACATACATACACAAATAATGTGTGTGTGTGTGTGCGTGTGCCTGTGTAAGAATATTAATGAAATCTATTGCCCAGTATGGCAGATGTGCAATGTAGTATAGTAGAAAAAACCTAGGGTTAAAGATTTACACATGTGAGCTTTAATCATGGTTCTTCTGCCTGCTGGCTATGTGACAAAGAAAACAGAGAGCATTCAGAGCAGAATAAAACTCATGAGGAGATTCAGATAGCTAAGGAAAAAATGTACATTATTCAAAAAATGCCAAATTTCCCAGAGGTGCTACACCCTTGGTGGATGCAAAGAAGTGCTTAGATGAAGCTGGAACTATAATTGGATATTGCAGACTAGAAGAATTATAAATACGATTCTTTATAGTAATACATTCTTTAGAACACTACACCCTTAAGCAATTTGTTTGCTTTTATTTAGGTTTCTTCCTTCCTAGGATTTTCTTGATTATTTAACCTACTGATTTTATCTCCAAAATGATCTGAGACTTCATTAAGATACACCCAACATCAACCTCCACAGAAGTTCAGGGGCTGGCAAAGTTTCTCTGTAAAAGGCCAGATAGTAACAAGTTTAGGTTTTGTGGGCCATAAAATTTCTATAGGAAATAATCAATTCAGCTTTTGAATGTAAACAGCCATAGGTGGTGTCAATATCTAAACTAGGTGTGGGGAATTCCCTGGAGGTTCAGTGGTTAGGACTCAGTGCTCTCACTGCCAGGGGCCCAGTTTCGATCCCTGGCTAGGGAACTAAGATCCCGCAAGCTGTACAGCATGGTAAATTTTTTTTAAAAAAAATAAATAAATAAAATTGGTGTAGCTTCATTTTAATAAAATTTTATTTTAAAAAAGGCTTTGACACAAGATAAACAGGGAAACACAAGATAAAAAGATTTAAAATGTCACATCAAAAACATTAAACATTGGTAGGGAAGAGTAATAATGTTGAACTTTACAATGGAATAAAACTTAAGTTGTATCAAATTAGACTCTTATAGGTATAAGCTGTTATATGTAAGCCTCATGGTAACCACAAAGCAAAAACCCATAGTAAATACACAAAATCTAAAAATAAAAGAATATAAGCATACCATTAAAGAAAGTCATCGAACCACAAAAGACCAAAAGAAGAAACAAAGAGGAACTACATAAACAGCCAGAGAACAACCAACAAGATGGCAATAAGTACATACCTATCAATAATTACTTTAAGTGTAAAGGAACTCTATTTTCCTATCAAAAGACATAGAGAAGTTGAATGGATTAAAAAAAATCAAGCCTCATTTTAGATATAAGGATACATACAGATTGAAAGTGAAAGGATGGAAAAAGATATTTCATACAAATGGAAAGCAAAAGAAGGCTGGAATAACTTTATTTATATCAGACAAAATAGACATTCAAACAAAGACTATAATAATAGACAAACAATGGACCTATGTAATGATAAAGTGGTCAATCCAACAAAAAGATATAACATTTGTAAGCACTATGCACTCAACATTAAAGCACCTAAATATATAAAGCAAATATTAATAGATATAAAGAGAAAAATAGACAGCAATACAATAATAGTAAGGGACTTTAATACCCAAGTATGTCAATGCATAGGTCATCCAGACAGAAAATCAATAAGGGAACATTGGCCTTAAACAACGTGTTAGATTAGATGGACTAAACAGATATTTACAGAACACTCCATTTAGAAGCAACAGAATACACTCTTTCAACTTTACATGAAACATTTTCTAAGCTAGATAATGTTAGGCCACAAAATATGTCTTAATAAATTTAAGAGGATTGAAATGACATTAAACATCTAACAGCAATGATATAAAACTAGAAATTAATTACATGAAGAAAGCTGGAAAATTCACAAACATGGAAATTAAGCACATACTTCTGAACAATATTAATGTTAATAAAGAAATCAAAAGAGAAATAAAAAAATCTTGAGACAAATGAAAATGGAAATGAAACATATCAAAATTTATGGGATGCAGCAAAAGCAGTTCTAAGATAGAAGTTCATAGTGATAAATGCCTACCTCAAGAAACAAGAAAAGTCACAAATAAACGACCTAACTGTACCTCAAGAAACTAAAAAACAAAAACAAATAAAACCCACAAAGTTAGTAGAAAAAATAAATAACAAAGAGTACAGAAGAAATAAATTAAGTATAGACTATAAAAACAATAGAAAAGATAAATAAAACTAAGAGCTGGTTCTTTAAAAAGGTAAATAAAATTGATAAACCTTTAGCTAGACTCACCAAGAAAAAATGAGAGAGGACTCAAATAAATAAAATCAGAAATGAAAGAGGAGATATTACAACTGATACCACACAAGTTCAAAGGTTCATAAGAGACTATTATGAATAATTATATACCAACAAATTGAACAATCTAGAAAAATTGGATAAATTCCCAGAAACATACAACTTACTAAGACTGAATCATGGTGAAATAGAAAATCTGAACAAACCAATTACTAATAAGGTGATTGAACCAGTAATCAAAACCCTCCCAACAAACAAAAGTCCAGGACCAGATGGCTTCACTGGTCAATTGTACCAAACTTTCAAAGGAAAAAGATAATACCAATTATTCTCAGACTATCCCAAAGAATAGGAGAGGAGAAGACTATTTCAAACTCATTTTATGAGACCAGCATTACCCTGACACCCAAATCTGACAATGATACCACAAGAAAAGAAAATTACATGCCAATATCACTGATGAACAGAGATGCAAAAATCCTCAACAAAATATTAGCAAACTGAATTCAACAATACATCAAAAGGATCATACATTATGATCAAGTGGGATTTATTCCAGGGGTGCAAGGATTGTCCAACATACAAAAATCAGTTAGTGTGATACACTACATTAACAAAATGAAGGATAAATCTATATGTTCATCTGAATAGATGCAGAAACAGCATTTGACAAAATTCAACATCCATTTATGATAAAAACTCTCAACAAAGCAAGTATAAAGTAATGTAGCTCAACATAATAAAGGTCATATATGACAAACCCGCAGCTAACATACTCAATGGTAAAAAACTGAAAACATTTCCTCTAAGATTAGGAATAAGACAAGGATAACCACTCTCACTGCCTTTATTCAACAAAATATCGGAAGTCCTAGCCAGAACAATTAGGCAACAAAAAGAAATAAAATCATCTAACTGGAAGGGAAGAAGTAAAACTGTCACTGTTTGCAGATAACAGGGTATTATACATAGAAATTCCCAAACACGCCATCAAAAAGTTGTCAGAACTAATAAACAATTTCAGTAAAGTTGCAGGATACAAAATCAGTACACAAAAAAATCTGTTGTGTTTTTGTACACTAATAATGAAGATCAGAAAGAGAAATGAAGAAAACAATTCTTTTGACTCCTGTATCAAAAAGAATAAAATGCCTAGTAATAAAATAAATCAAGGAGGTGAAAGACCTAAATATTGAAAACTATAAGACATTAATTAAAGAAATTGAATGACACAAATAAATGGGAAGATGTTTTGTGCTCATGGATTGGAAGAATTAATATTGTTAAAATGTCCACACTACCCAAAGCAATAAACAGATTCAATGCAATCCTTATCAGAATCCCAGTGAAATTGTTCACAGAAATAGAACAAACAATCTTAAAATGTGTATCTGTATCAAACTATAAAAGACCCCAAATAGCCAAAGAAATTCTGAGAGAGAAAAACAAAGCTGGAGGCATCATGCGTCCTGATTTCAAACTACATTATAAAGCTATAATTATTAAAACAGTATGGTACTGGCTTAAAAACAGACAAATAGATCAGTGAAACAGAATAGAAAGCCCAGAAATAAACCTATGCTTAAATAGTCAATTAATTTACCACAAAAGAGCCAAGAATATACAATGCAGAAAAGACAGACTCTTTAATAAACAATGTTAGGAAAACTGGACAGTCACATGCAACACAATGAAACAACCACTGTCTTACACCATACACAAAAATTAATCAAAATGGACTAAACACTTGAATATAAAACTTGAAACCATAAAACTCCTAGAAAAAAAACATAAGCTATAAGCTCCTTGACATAGGTTTTGGCAATATTTTTTTTAGTCTAACACCAAAAGCAAAAGCAAGAAAAGCAAAACTAAACAAGTGGGACTACATCAAACTAAAAACTTCTGCACGGCAAATGAAACCATAAACAAAATGAAAAGACAACCTACTGAATGTGAGAAAATATAGATATTTTCAAATCGTATATCTGATAATGGTCTAATATCCAAAACTTATATACTACTCATACAACTCAATAGCAAAAAAACAAAGAATTCAATTAAAAATGGGCAGAAGATCTGAAGAGACATTATTTCAAAGACATACAGGTGACCAAAGGTACATGAAAAGATGCTCTACATCACTAATCATCAGGGAGATGAAAATCAAAACCACAAAGAGACATCACCTCACCACTCTTAGAATGACTATTATCAAAAAAACAAAATGAAACAAAACAGAAATAACAAGTATTGGGGAAGATGTGGAGAAAAGGAAACACTTGTGTACTGTAGGTGGGAAAGTAAATTGGTGCAGCCTCTATGGAAAACAGTATGAAGTTTCCTCAAAAAATTAAAATTAGAAACACCATATGATCCAGCAATTCCACTTTTGGGTATTTCTCCAAAAAAACAAAACTACTATCTTGAAAAGATATATGCACCCCCATGTTCATTGAAGAATTATTTATAATAGCCAAGTTATGGAAGAAACCTAAGTGTCCATTGATGGGTAAATGGATTAAGAAAATATGGTATATAAATATATAAATATGAATATGTATAAATATGTAATTCAGCCGTATAAAAGAATGAAATCTTACATTTGCAACAACTTGGATAGACCTTGAGGGCATTATGTTAAGTGAAATAAGCCAGACAGAGAAAGACAAATACCACATGATCACTCTTTTACATGGAATCTAAAAAGACTTGGAAAAAAAAAAGCCGTGAGCTGGATTTAGTCAAAGAACTATAGTTTGCTGACCTCTGGTTTAGACAACTATTCAGTAACAAGTTTAACATTCATGTTTTCCAAGTGGTCTGTGCCAGGAATTTTTCTGAGAACTTTGTATTTCAGCGTGCAAAAAACCCTCCAAGGTAGGAAAGACTATTTTACCCTCTACCCATTTTTACAAGTGAGAAAATTGAGTCCTAGAGAAATTAAGTATGTTCCCAAAGGTCCTATAGAAAGAGGCATAATCAGTTTTCAGACCTGGGCAGCCTGATTCCAAGGTCCATTTTCCAACCCGCATTCTGTAGAACTTCATATTACAAATTCCATTAAGTATTTCTTGGAATGGAATAATGTAAAACAGATAGGATGTAGCACTAATAAGCTGCCTTCAATTCCCTCAATTAGAAACTTTAAAATACAGTTATTTTGTATATTTCTTTAATTTTTAAAGTCTCTACTCTTTCCCTTCTCCCAAATTTGCTAAAAAATTTGCAGGGTTAACTCTGTGTTCTGCAGCAGATGTTACAATACATAAATACATAAAATTTGATTTTCCTGTGGGATATTTTATTTCACTTTTTTTTAATCAAATGAAGTTTCAAAGGAAATGAGTAATACAACTATTAACCTTTTTCCTTCTGCTTGAGAGACAAAAAAGAATTCATCATTTAAACTGAGGGCAAATAGAGCATTTCAGTCAAGTACAGAATTCTCTTAGGAATATTCTCACATAAAAGACATCATAAGTTTTCAAACTGAGGTAGTGAAGATTATGTCACATTCAGAAATAATATTGTAACTGAAGAGTCAGGTTACTCAGCAAATACAGGTCTGTTTGGTGCCACTGAATAGTTTCCTTTGTCAATAATCATTTGAGGAAAGCAAAATGGAACAGCTGCATTTCACTTGTGATGAGGGCTCATGGAAATGAGCTTTGCGATGGATGTTAAATCCTGTAAGCCTTAGACTTTATCTGTTAAATGATGTCCATGCTTCACTTCTTGGCTTTTATGATTTGTAGGTGGCTGAGTTAAGAAAAAACTGAAGTCTAGCTGATTTCTCTAACATAAGAATTCCACATGGAAAAGTCCATAATTTATGCAACCAAAAACATATAAAATTTTTGTCAAATTAGAAGCTACCTAATTAAGTTCTAGATATCTGTTGTAGAGCAATATGCGTATATTCACAATACTGTGTTGCACACTTAAAACTTTGTTAATGGGGTAGATTTCACTATGTATTCTTTACTACAGTTTAAAAAAATAGAATTTATTGAATTGAAAAAAGATGAGAGCTATGATATTGTAAGTTGTTATTTCTGAGGGAGTGATGACAATCCACTTGAGACATTTTTGTTCCTGTATAAAAATCATCATCTTAGTCTGTCAGAAGGGTCAACACATCAGAGAGGTAAATCAAATATTCAATTTATAATCTTGGTCCAAAAAAAAAAAAATGAGAGAGAGAACTTCTTTCTAACATTACAAACCCATTTCCCCACACTGTTTAGAAAGTGCCCAGCATTACAGGTTACATGTGTGCTCATTTCTCCTCACATTTTATCATCCGTAAAGCAGATCCTGCTGTCTAAAATGACACAGAATTATGAATGAATGTGTCATGCCATTAATAATAAAATATTTGATTATCTTAGTATTTAGAGTGTATGTTTAGCTTTTAAGTCTTAATGTGTGAATGTTGTCTTAGCTGTATGAATGTCTTGCACTAAAAAACAAAACAAAACAATGTATATCATTTGCAGTCATACATCATCAAAATAACATATTCAGGAAAGAAAATTGTGTTTTATATATTTGAATAAAATTCCAAAAGCTTGATGAAATTGTTCTTTATTCAAACCTGAGGCCACTGCCTCTGAGAGGGCTTCTGAGTTCTGGCTGTGTGATTGTCAATTGAACTCATTCTGATCAGCATTGTAATGGAGCTAAATGAATGCATGGTGATGATTGCTTAAAATGTACATTTTTGTGTAATAGCACTAATTATTAGCCACCCTTTACAATGAGCAGATAATCACTATTAATTTCTTTGCCATTCACTGTAGTTACATTAATCACAATGAGCTCATTTGACTCTAATGTGAATATGATATGTGATGTCATAGGAATTCCATTATAATTTAGTAGCAAATAATGTCCACTGATTGTGAACCACCATGAGCTTCCCTCATGGAAAGAAAAGGCCTTCAGAGCTGTCTCCCAGATGTGAATTTCTGTCCCTTCATTCTTGATAATGTGAAGTGTCTATTGAAATATTAAAAAAAAAAAAAAAAAAAAACCTCTGAGGAAAAGCTTACATCAAGCTAAAAGATTAAGTTTTCAAGAGAATGATGATTAACATTTTGCATATAATTTATGTGAGGATGATGACAAAGGAGAAATATCCCAACAGTTTGAAGAATTTTTGCCAAGAAGATGATTAAAAGTGAGAAGTCTAGATACCGATTTTCTGGCTAAGTTGCTAGCTCTATGATTTTGGCAATTGACAATCTCTGTAAGCATTAAATTTCTTACCTCTAGAATAAAGATGAGTTCAGTGCCCATTTTATGAGTTTTGAGAGAATTATGCATATAAAAGCATTAAGCACGATGCCTGAAACTTAATAAAGAATAAACTTAAAGTAGATGAGATCTATGAAACCCTTTTTATTTAAAATATGTGATAATTTCAAAGCTTTAAAAATAATAGGACTGTTAAATAAGCCAGATTTAGTCCATTCTAATTTTTATTTTAATTTTATTTTTACCATCAAGAATGAGATTTCTCCATAAATGATTGACTCTGTGGTAGGTCAAACTAGGTTATTAGTCACATGCTGCATTTCTCCACTTTCTCCATCACAGTGTTTCCTGTGTATGTCAATCTGCTGCTTACTTCAATGAGCTATTCTAAATGTTCCTTTTCCTCTTTTCATCCATCTTACCTTGTTTCAATTTCCTCAAGTTAATCAAAGAAATGCTTCTTCCTTTAAGTGCCTTGTTTAAAGCATCTTGTTATGTCAAACTAATGTCATTTATAACAGAAGAAGAACATTGTTTGTCCAAGGATAGCAAAATATCACTTTGCAAACTGACAGGTACTCCTGTTTGCTGACTGGCTGAATTTCAATTGGCTTGTTTGGCACATACCTCCCCTACTAAACCCTTTTCCTGTGCTGGGTGCTGCTTCTGACAGCACTTGCTTGCATATGCATGCCATTAAATAATTGCTGCTGGGCTTTATTTATGTTTCCTTTAACTGTATATATACTTTTCAGCTTGTAAAGTTTCTTTTTTCCTAGGACCTATCTGAAATAGTCTATGGAGAAAGTAACACCTGGGTAACTGTTTTCCTATATGTTAAAGAAAATAATTGTTGTATCACATGACATCGTGGTCATTTATCCTCCATGATTTACTGGTATATTTGTAAATTTGGAGAAAAGTTCACTTAAAGTCAATTATAATTTTTTTCTTTTTTGTCAATTAAATGATCTAGATTGAGATTTTTTTTCCTTCTTTTTGCACACTGATAACAATCTATTCCATCAATTTAGCCTCCTATGAAGTTACCCAAAATTACTGTAGAAGCAAAGCAAATCCTATTTCAGAATGAAGGATACCATATAAAATGAGGGTTAATGAAAATACATGTTAAAAATAGGAAATAAGATTAGAGGTGACATATTATTATCAGCCACGAGGGATTCTTCAGGCAGCCAGAAAAAAACACACACACAGCTCTTCTGGTTTTGTCATCATACCAGACGTCCATTTACTAATGAATTAGGAAATAATTGTCACCTTAGGGCTCTAAGACTAGCAAGAATTAGGGTTGGCTAGTTGTAAACACTACTATCGGAGGGCAATGTGCAGTTTGCATACCTTGTTGCCTGAAAGGAAGCCCAGAGTCAAACAAACTCACATGAATTCTCTGGAGTTTTAAATGCAAAAAAAAAAAAAGATTTCGAAGAACTCTAATTTTAACCTCCAATACATGAACCATATCACTGTTCAATTATCAAAATCTGGTCACCTAGTTAGCTATATAAGCACATAAATCTTTTTACATAATTTGTCATCTAATATAATCACGTCAGTTCTATTTGCTCAGAATAGAGAGCTCTTGATGCCTCATGGTGATGACTCAACCCTAAGTAGAAACAAGAGATAAATTACAAATGTGGAGACGCAGCAACTAACAAGATTGATTAGTTGATGGGCTAAATAAAAGATGGTTTTAAAGAGTTTGCAGCAGGTATTTGTGGGATAAAGCTCAGAGACTTGTGGGTTCAAAGCTTTAAAGTGCTTTTTATCTGTTTGAAATTACTGAAGTGGCAATTGAGTCCATGCAATTTAACAGTTATTTCAAGATTGTGGGAAACTGTTAGCAAATTCAAGTGATTGTTATGAAGAAAGATTATCTACTAGCCCAGGGAGTTTATTTTTGTTCCAAGTCTCTAACGTAATTTTAGAATATTTATATAATAGGCAAAATTTGTCATTTTGAACATGGTCAGCCATATTCTTTTGTCTGTAATACAAGTTAACTAGAATATAATCTTCAGACAATATAAACTTCACAATGGAAAGAATGTCCATTCTGTTTTTGTTTCTTGATATATCCTGAGAACCTAGAACAATGCCTGGAATATATCAAGTGCTCAATAAATGTATGTTGATTGAATGCAAGTTTGTCTCTAAGAGATTATGTGGTAGATATCTTTCCTTAGTCTGAAACTGGTTGCTTAAATATTTGTTTCCTTGTATAAAGAGTTATCTGATTGTTCTAACTGTGGAATGTCAAGAGAAAATTTCCATTTCTTTTCTCTCTTTGTTTAGAGACTGGGAAATGTTACTCCGTACTGTGTGTTGGTTAAACACATAGGCTCTATAGCCAAATTTCTTGGGTTCAGATCTGAGATCTACCTTTCACTAGCTGTGAAACGAAGAACAAAATACAAAATTTCTCTGTGCTATTCTTGCCAAAGCAGGAAAAAAATTAATAAGAGTACCTAACTCATAGAGCTATGAGGATGCATTTAAAATGCCTAGAAGAGAATTTAGCACATAGTGAGTACTCAATAAAGCATAGTCTGTCTTATTATTGCTGGTAATAGTATGGAACATCTACAGTAATTTTTTTCATGAGGAGTATTCCCATTTAGGTGGGATTATTCCACAGATTAAGGTGGATTATTTTCTTGGCAATTGAGAATCATCTCATTGTCCTAATTTGATTATATTTATATTAGCATATCTTATTTACATCTATACAGTATTATTGTAACTTGTCTTTAAATCTATATTTCCCACTCTAGACCACTGACTTTTTAAAATCAAGACCTTGCCTTATTTCTCTGTATACCCAGAAAACAGGATGGTGTTTAACACATAGATGCTCAAAAAGTATGTTTTGTTTGATGAATGAATGAATGAATGCATCACTATGCAAGTATTTGGCTTCTCTATACACAGATCCCACTTTTCCTCCTCTGGTGTACAGACTGGATAACTTGCTCTTTAAGTAATCATTATACAAAATAAAGATTCAAAGTAAAGAAATTTCTTATTTTCAATTTAATTTCTGAATGCCAAAAATTTAAAGGATGTAGGTGTGTGTATCTCTACTAGTATATTCAAACTTCTTTTCATAAATATCTTATAGGCTTTGCAATTTTATTAAAAAACAACATCACAAAGAAAAAGTCGAACTTCTAAACATGTAAATGACATCAAAAAAACTAATAGTTCCATAAAACGTATTTGGTAAAGAGATAAAGAAGGTTTCTGTTTTTGTTTTTGTTTATGGCTGACATTAGAAATTACTATTAGAAATTAGATAGGCTACTACAAAGATAATATTTCTAAGATAAATTACCCTTCATTATTCAGTATATCCTGTCTCAAAGAACCTTTAGTGTTTGGCATAATGTACCTGAAGTTTAAGTCACTTAGTTTTCAATCACAAAATTTAGAGAACTCCTTTCTATAATAAAGGAAAAAATACTTAACATTCTTAGGTGTTGTAAAAGTGGACTTTGAACAGTAATTCTCTCCACTTTCTTCATCATAGAATTTAGTTCTGTATCTTGAAGGTCACAAATTTTTGTAGCACCATGTTTAGGTTTTCCACAAAACTATTGTTGTTTTATATTGAAGCATCATGTATGTAATTTCCTTGGGGAGCAATATTTTTTAAATGTTGATGTGCTTCAAGTCACTGAAAATGTCAAATGCTTTCAAAACCATGAGAGGCAGATTCATGTTCAACAAAAACTTCCAGGATTTCAATCTTCAAGTAAAGCAGCAAAACTGAGATTTGATCCATTTTTTCTTCTACCCTCTGTCATTACCTTCTCAGCACCTATGACATTTTGACATATCTTTTCTGTGATCACAAGCATTTGTATGTTATTTCTCAATCAATCTTTTTTATACTCAATAAAAGAAATATAATCACCTAATTCAATACATTCAAAGAAAATAATACCTTGTTTCAATTATATTTCAATTCTTGCTTTTATTTTTGGCATGTGTCATTTTATAATTGATTAAAATAAAATATGAAATTTTCAGGTATATTTAAAATTCTGAGTAAAGCAACATGGTTTCCCCTTTTTTACTTTAATCTTCAAAATCCAAAGACTTTTTAAAACTCAAGTTGTAATGTAATTGTAGGGCAAATAAAATTAATAGGTGTTATTCTTTCAAATTTAGTAAATACTCTTTGTTGATAGCTGTATTTTAGGTGCACTATGTATATAAATTTTATATACTAAGTAGGTTTTTAAAGAAAGTCTTTCTGACTTATAGTTTCAACTATACAGAGTTAATGTTTTGGCCCATGTATTGTCATTTAATCATACATTTTTTTGAAGTAAGCACTTTTATTGTATTCCCCACGAAAAATAATTTGTGTTCTATGTGTTACATTGGGCACAACTCAAATAAGTAAAATATTTCATTTTAAAACAGTGATTGCACTACAGCATTTAGGTTTCTATTCTTTGTTTAATTTGGAAATAAGCTTGCTAGAGTGCTCTTCTGTAATGTTATTAAATTGATTAGAACAAGATTAATGTATGTCATTTGACTACCATATTCTAAGAAATTTTATTTAAAGCCATAATTAACTTTTCTGGCTTTAGGAGATTTTCTTGTCAAAATTGCTGATAAATAAATATTTTACATTAAAAAGCACACTCTCGGGACTTCCCTGGCAGTCCAGTGGTTAAGATTCCACACTCTCAATGCTGGGGGCGCAGGTTCGACCCCTGGTCAGGGAACTAAGACCCTACATGAGAGGAGTGGCCAAAAAGTAAAAAAAAAAAAAAAAAAAGCACACTCGTCCAAAATTGCATGAAGTTATATGCATTTATTCAGAGTTCTTAAGCAGTGATGATTGTCCTAGCTAAAAATAGTGTACTCTTTATGATGTTCATTTTAGAGCTGATGGATGCCAGGATCTGTATATGAAAATGTAAAAGAATGTAAAACATGAAGAGAAAGAACACAGTCTCCTGCAGAGATGAAGTGTCTTTAACACCAGGACTAGCTTGTCTTGTCTGCACTTGAAACAATAGATACTTCCAATCTAGCATGACATTCCAATGACAGTCTTTATCTTCCATTGTCAGTTAAACTATAGGGAAGAAATTTCCTTGAAATTTCCCCAAAGTACAAGTTATACTGCAATTCCCAGTTGTACACTTGTTTGCAAGGCAGAACTGGAATCAACTAGAATACTCAACTATTTAGTTATACAACAGTGACCAGGGAATTCCACAAATGTGAACTCACCCACTGTGTTCTTGGAACCAAATCCCCTAAACTCTTATGTAACATTTGGACAGTGAAACTTTCCCATCTCTAGACAAAGAAGCACTCTGAGTAGCTAATGTTTCATTTTAATATTATTCTTGTCTAGTGTTTAAGAAACAATTTAAAACATTGTAACCACAATGAATTTACTGAATATATTTTGAACAACAGCTGGTAAAATTATCAATGTCTGAACACATATGCACATTTTAAACTTTATTTTATTTTTGCCAATATATTAAGAACATCTGATTTCAAACATTATAGTAGCTGTCATCAGAGATATTTGTATCATTCAAAAAGGTTTTACTTGAAATAAAATTAATTTAGTAAATTCAATAGTAAATAATATAGTTTGCATTTGCTAGTTTTTATTCAAAGTATATAAAATGATATTTGCTTAATTAAGGAAGCAACTTTTGCAATGGCTAATGTGCACAGTACAAGCAAAAACAATAACATAAATTCAGTGAAAGGTGAACTTCATATATTGAAGTTCTATTATAAATATGTATTATAATCTATAAGTAATACTTCTGACTTGTTATAAATTAAAATGAATTGTTTACGAAATCATTTGAGTTTTGTTAGGAGTAGTTATAAAATAGTCCAAGATAATGCAAAGAGTTACTATTTTTAAATCAAATTAAAATGAATATATAGGGAGTGTATTAGATTAATAGAAGTGAACAATAACCACTTAGGTCATGTCATAGCTTTATTTCAAAAATAAGAAAAAGATATTGGACTATTTAATTAGCAGTATTCTTACCCTAGCGTTATTGCATTCTTGCACCCATAAAAATGTTAGATAAAATTCAAATTGTGTAGGTTTATTTTGACCTTCATTATATTCCTACATTTACTAATACTACTTAAAACTTAGATCATGGATATCACTGAGTTCTAGAGTAAATTTTTTGTTAATTTATCTCTCTTCTTCTCACACAGATAACATCAATTCTACCTGCTATATGCCCTCTACTCCTTTGATGCTGTTTCTTTACCTGAAATTCTTGATTACTTTCTTGCCACATGCATCATGCTTTTTTAAAGATATTGTCACATTTTTCTCACCCACACATCCATCCATCCATTCATTCAACAAAGCTTCTTTGAATATCTACTAAGTGATAGATGCTTGTCCTGAACTTCAACAGTGAACAAGACTTTCCTTTCAGGAGTAACTAGTCAAAGGCTCAGAACTTTCCCTGTAACATGTAATGTGGAAAAAAGTTCTCTATTCTGTAGAAAGCCATAACCCTCATAGTCAATGAAATTTTTTTCACTGAGTTTATCCAGCCATTTGTGATAACAAATATCTTTGTATGGTATGTCTTGACTGAAAACAAGATCACAAACACTGTTTCCATAACACTACAGTCAATAAGGACACTTATTGGAGCTCAATAAATATTTGTAGAATGTTCTCTCTTTCCAGATCTCTTTTCTTCCAGGTATCTATTTTGCCTAATTTCTCACTTTATTTAGATTTCTGCCAAAGTATCACCTAATCAAAAGAGGCTTTCAAAACTACACTATCTAAAATAGCACTTCCTAACTTATTCCCCTATATTGCCTTACTTTGTTTTATTTTACTTCACTGTACATGTCACCTACCTGGCATATGAAATGTTTGCTAAGTTCCTCCTTCCCCCAACCATAGTATAATGTAAATTCTATGAGAGCAAGGATTTTATTTGTACACTTGTGTTTATTTCTTATGTCTCATAGTGGATGGTACATGTTAGATACTCAATGAACATTTGTTGAATTAATGAAAGAATGGTTTATTGTTCCCAGTCAAAGGTATTATTTTACTATATTTTTGTTAGGAGTAAAAATTATAGGAAAAAATCAATTAGAATTTTTATATTCTAATTTATAGAATATACTGTTTGTCTTATATAAGATAATAAATATAAAAAATATTTCAAAATTTAAAACTAGATTTTCAAGTGCAAGTAAATATGGTACATGTTGATTAGATCTTGAAAATATGAACTGCCTAGCTCTAACCTGAACACTGACAACTTTCTATCCTGAGGATAGTATGTATATTTTTAAATGCCAAGAGCAAATTTAACAGTAGCTCTTGGGATGCAGAAAGTCTTAACTATGTTCACCTGCTATTTTTCTAGTGTCCTTAGAAAAAAATATTTTAGCTTATATTCACATTTCATGATAATTCTTATGTGAATTTTCTTATTGTATCCTTATTGCTGTAGTAACTCTCCTTGTTTTCAAACATAGATAGCTCTATGGTAGACATTATACATTCACAGAAATTTTATATAATGTATTTAAACGTGTAATGCAGACTGACAGATGGCATATTTTACAGTTTCACTTAAGCTGTGAAATACTGGTTCTGGAATTTGAATACAAATTTTTTGATGCTAAATTCATAAGTTTATATTTTTTCTAATATGTTATCATATTTGATCCATCTTTAAAAGATGGTAGCATCAGAATATTCTCAGTAGGATCTACTTAAATTTAGATAGTTCTAATAATGAAAATACAGCTGATTAGATTTATTTAAAAGAGTTGATTCTGAGTGAACCAAAGAAAGAGAAAATTTATCAAAACAAAATTTTGGCAATTTAATTAATTGGCAAAGATTATCCAAATTATCTGTCTACTGATTTTTTTTTTTTTACTTCTATTAAAGTGTCATTTCTCTTTCTGAATCAGAAGATCTTAATCCATTTTTTATTCTGTCCTCTTGGTATTCATTTTTTTGCTTACTTCCATAAGCTTATATTGTATTTTTTCTCATTTTGGATTTAACTAGCAGCTGATTATGGCTTTATATTATGGTTTCTCTGTTTTCATTTTGGAGACCTTACTCAATACTAAACTGATAGTATGTTTTTTGTTTGCTTGGTTATTTTTTTTATGAAACACTGTCTGCTAATAAAGAGATTTCTATTTTCCTAATTTCCCTGTTTGTGGGTAAATAATAACTACTTTCTTCATGATGATCCTTGATTCACTACATTTTTTTGCCCTGCATTGACAAGACTTCTGTAGAAAAATCTCAATATTTTGTTGTAATTAGAGAAGCATTTTTATATGATGCTTTTCTACAGAATATTTTAAAATAATGTCTACATTTAGAAAAAAAGAGAATCAAAAGTTACATAATTATGTCTGTTAAATCTTAGAATTAATAATTTACAAAATGATATAATGTATCCAAAATATATCTGTATTTGTATGATGGGGTTGGGAGTGGGCTATGTTAGTTTAGTTTGCCACATTTCTAAATCACTTTATGTCTTTTTCATTCTACCTAACTCCTTTCTCACATAAATAACTAGATTTCTTAGCTTTTCAGCACACATTGTGAGAGCATGAGAAATGGTCATCAGTAAAATCTCACAAGCTTGATAGCTTTTATTTAAGAGTCACCAATACAAGACAGACATCTTTTAAGTTACTGCACAAAGAGAAGTAGGATTTAATTCACTCGAGTAACATATCCACTGCTGCTCACTAATCCTACATCTGTTCCTATAGCCATGGACACCATGGCTCAAGGGAAATACAGTTCCCCAAATATGACAACCTCCCAGACAAAAATGTGTGTGCCCATTACCACTGAGCTCTCTTAGGTTTCCATTTTAATCACTTTTCATTGAATATTTACATCTACTTGATTATTGCGCTGCTGTTAAACAAACTTCTCAAAAGTCCAGGTCTCATTATACATCCCCAAACCTAAAAACCAACCAAAGATTTTCCATCATTTTCAAAATAAAATTATAAAACCTCTCTAAACCTAACAAGATCCTTTATAATCTGGACTCTGCCAATATTTTAAGATTTATCTTTATCTACATTCATATTTCACTCTTTCCTTTAGCCATATTTAACTACTTATGTTTTCCTTATAAGGGACTATTAGCTAATTCTCATGACTAACATTATGACATCCTTATTTTCTTGAATGTGCTCACCCTCATTTCTTTAATTCATACAATTATAATGTCTTAATTTGGACATAAAATCATGTGATAACATTTGATTATACCTTCTTCACTATGGATACATTTTAAATTAGGTGACTATTGAGTGTGTTCCCATTACATAACTTTATGTTTACTATTTTTTATTGTAACCTTTAGTTTAGTTTTCTTTCTCCTCACTATACTTTATGTTTCTTGTTAGTAGGAATCGTGTCTTAAGAATTCTTGTATTTTCTACCTCTGGGTGTCGGACATGCTTAACAAATGTTTCTTAAATATGTTTATACAGTATTTAAATATATATATTTATAAATAAATCTGAAAACTACCTGATTAGAAAATGGGCCAAAGACCTTAGACACTTCACCAAAAAGATATATAGATGACAAATAGTCATATGAAAAGGTGCAACCCATCAATGTCATGAGTAAAATGTTAATTAAAACAATGAAATACTACTACATACCTATCAGAATGACCAAAAACCAGAACACTGACAACATCCAATACTGACAAGTTGTGGAGGAAGAGGAACTCTCATTCATTGTTGGAGGGAATGTAATATGGTACAACCATTTTGAAAGATGGTCTAGCAGTTTCTTGCCAAACTAAACATACTATTACTATATGATCCAGGAGTCATACTCCTTGGCATTTTACCAAAAGGAATTGAAAACTTATATTCATACAAAGACCTGCACAAGGGTGCTTATAGCAACTACATTCATAATTGTTAAAACTTGAAAGCAACTGAGAAGTCTTTCAGTAAATGAATGGATAGACTGTAGTTCATTCAGACAATGGAATATTACTCAGTTCTAAAAAGATATGAGCTATCAAGCCATGAAAAGACAAGAGAAACCCTAAATGCATATTACTAAATGAAACAAGTCAATGTGAAAATGTTACATATGATATTACTCCAAATATATAATATTATGGAAAAGATAAAACTATGAAGACAGTGAAAAGATCAGTGGTTGCCAAGAGTTAAAGATGAATAAGCAGAGTATAGAGGATTGTCTGGGGAGTGAAACTACTCTATATGATACTATAATGGTAGATACATGTCACATACATTTTTCCAAATCCATAGAATGTATGGATTCTACACCAAGAAAGAAGGCAGGAAGAAAGGGAAAGACAAAGGAAGGGAGAAAGAAAAGAAGGAACAAAAGAAGGAAAAAAAGAAGGAAGGTAAGAAGGAAGAAAAATACACTGTGAAGATAGCATAGTTATGGATGATTATGTTACTGTTCCCAACTAGTTATCCTTCTTCTCATTGACTAGTTCCTTGTTTCCATGTGAGTACAGTGCTTCCTGCTGACACTTTTATTTTTTTTTCCCAAAAATATTAGTCCTGGTCATTGGTCTGGATTTGGCCAATGGAATATAAGTGAATTTTGCCCAAACTTTACAAAGATGTCACAAAAAAGAAAACTTCAGACCAATATTACTTATAAATATAAAAATACAAAGTGAAACATTAGCAAATAAAAATGCATTATCTTATAAAAAGAAAAAGTCATCATACTGATTAATATTTATTTCAGGTAAGCAAGTGTTTTAATACTATCCATGTCTTAATATCATTTATTTTATAAATATATAAAAAAAGATAAAAATCATATTATCTCTTTCATATTCACTGAAACTGCATTTGATAAATTTTAATGTTTCAAAAATAAATCTTTAAAAAATAAGAAGAGATGTATACTTAACAGATAAGATATATTTATATGCCCAACCACCAGCAATACACCTAAGAATTTTTTCAAAGGAAAAAAGAATAGTAAGTCCCTTGATTGATTCTACAAAATTATTTAACAATGTTCTGATAGTAATAGCCAATATCATTGAGAAAACATAAATAAATATAAAAATTAGAGGAAGGAGGAAACACATATTATTTACAAATGATGTGATATTGTACTTGAAAAACCAAAACAACTCATTGTTTTAAATTTACAAAAGTAAAAAAAAAAAAAAATAGAGGAAGGTTGCCAGGTAGAAAGCAGATATATAAAAATCAATTGTCATCATATTTACAAATTATATCTGATTAGGAGAAATGGTGAAAAAAGACTCCATTTATAATAACAACAGTGCAAAGCTTAGGGACAACCTTAACAATAAATATGTAAAAGCTGTATGAAAGAAACTATGGAATGTCATTAGGCACAAAATTAAAAATAACAATAGTAACAACAGCAAAAAATCCCCAAAATATGTGAAAAAATAAAAAAGGCTTACCATGTTTTTGCATAAAAAGACTCAACGCTATAAAGATGTGAATTCTCCCAAAGTAAATCTCTAAAGGTAGATTGATTTCAATAAAAATATCAGTAGTTATTTTTAATAAACTACATTAGTATTCTAATATTTATTTGGAAGAAAGAAATGGCAAGCAAGGATATCCATGATAAGTCTAAATTAAAAGAGAATAATATGATAGACCAAACTGCTTGCTCCCATATTGAAACATATTATACAGTATCGTTAATAAGGCACTGTGGGTTTGAAGTATAAATACACATACAGACAAATGGAAAAATTGAAAAGTCAGTTAAGAGGCAAAAATAAATATTAAAAGTTAGGGCATAATAAAGGTGGCATTTAAATCAGTACTGATAAATGATGTTCATACATTCGAATGGCTCCCTGGCGAAATAAAATAAATTGAATAACACACCCAATGTAAAAAGAATTTACAGAAAATACACTTAAAATTTTAAAAGACTACAAGCATTGGGACTTCCCTGGTGGCACAGTGATTAAGAATCTGCCTGCCATTTCAGGGGACACAGGTTCGATCCCTGGTCCCACATGCCATGGAGCAACTAAGCCCGTGTGCCACAGCTATCAAGCCTGCACTCTAGAGCCCAGGAGCCACAACTACTGAGCCCGCATGCCACAACTACTGAAGCCTGCGTGCCTAGATCCTGTGTTCCACAACAAGAGAAGCCACCATAATGAGAAGCCCATGCAACAAAACAAAGAGTAGCCCCCACTTACTGCAACTAGAGAAAGCCTGTGCGCAGTAATGAAGACCCAATGCAGCCAAAAATAAAATAAATAAATAATTTTAAAAATTAAAAAATAAAAATAAATGGTGATGTCTGTGAGCAAAACTCAGGGAACATTACCTGAATAGGTAGGTCAGATAACTGTAAAAAAAAAAAGAAAAAAATGTTAAAAAAAAATTTAAAAGACTACAATCATTAAAAGAAAACACACATGTTTTAATAAAGTGGAAATGGATGATGACAAATATTGACACATAAACTTCATAAAAATAATCCCCTGGGGGGAAAACATAAACAAATCAAAATGTAAATGACAAACTTAGAGAAACAAATGGTTTATAACTGAAATCATAGGCAAAGGTCTAATTTTCTTACTATATAAAGAGGGACTAAAATCAGTAATAAAACATACAAACTCCAAGTAGAAAAACAGACAAACAAGCAGAGCACATAAAAGGCACTAAAAATAGCTTTTAAATATATGGTATATATCATCTTCAACCATGATAAGAGAATAGAGCCTAAAATTTAAAAACTTTTATTAATTCTCAGATTAGCAAAAGTTTGATAACAGAATAGGGTGATGAGAGTCTTTAGAAAGAAGAACTCCTATACATTGCTGGTGAAAGCGTGAACTAGAATGGCCTCTACTGAGTATTCCAATATTGACCAAAATTTAGAATGTATATACACTTGGTCCTGTGGACTCCATTCCCAGTAATACACCTTATGATTTTTTTCAATTATATAAGACTAACATTGTTGCAAAAGCAATTTACACAAAATTTATGGTATAATGTGGCAGATAAAGCAGTGGAATACAATATTCTTTGTAACAGGATTAAGATTATGCTCTATTGGCCTACGTGGAAAGACCTCCAAGATTTTGTTTAGTGAAAAAATTCAATATGCTAAATAGGGTACTGTATAATATTATACTGCTATTTAGCAAAAGGAAGAAATGAGAGAGAGGGAGAGAGAGAGAGAGGAAAAAGAAAGAAAAGAAAGAAAGAAAGAAAGAAAGAAAGAAAGAAAGAAAGAAAGAAAGGAAGGAAGGAAGGAAGGAAGGAAGGAAGGAAGGAAGGAAGGAAGAAAGAAAGAAAGAAAAAAAGAAAAAAAGAAAGAAAGAAAGAAAGAAAGGAGAGACTTTCATTCTTTCATCAAATATTTACTAAATATGTCCTGATTCTCAAGCTCTGCTCTATGAATTTAGAACAAATAATTGAACCAGTCTTTACCCTCCTGTTATACATTTCCTTGAACATGCTTAGAATATTGGAAGTATATATAAAAATTAATTTAGTCATAATTTACTGATGTAACAAATACTATTGAGTTGTTTTAAATGGGGAACGTACTATAGTAAATGCTGAGTGAGGATACATTAAGATATTTTTTCATACAAAGCTAAATCACTATTGGATTTTAATGAAAATGACTGATGTGTATTGGCAAAGGGAAAATGGTTTAGTTCTGGAAAACTGGCAGGGCATAAGAAGAGATAAAATTGGCCTTAGATGATAGTGGGCTAAAACCTAACTTGTTTGGCTTAAGTGGATGGGATATGAGAGGGATTAATGAGAAATAAAAAAAAAAAATTGTTTGTAGAAGGATGAAGCTTTGAAAAAATTATAGACCACGAGAGCAAGAAGAATTATAATATATGCTATCCCAACCAGCATATATTTTATAGTATTTTTTTAAAAAGGCAAAATACTTGCCCAGACTCATACAACTATATTTTAAACAGGACTAGTAAACAGGTTTTCTGACTCACAGCCTTTGTGTTAGTTATGTGAAAGGCAAACTGGAGTAAAGTATTAGGGACGAGGCAGTCAGAAAGGAAACATAATACTTTGAATGAAAAAGCCATGTAGTTATTGCCACAAATATAGATAACTGGAAATAGTAGACATCCTCTAACAGTTTTGGTTAAGATAATAGAGCCAGAGTAGATGAATTACACAGGGAGCAATCTCTACAGAAAATGGATTTGCTCCAGGAAGGAGAATTGAGAAAGTGGACTGCAAAATTAGGAGGGGGATATATTTCAGACTATAGATAAAATCTTCAGTATTTTGAAATTTGTCCTATAATATGTACTGCCTATTCAAAAATTAATTTGGTTGAAAAAATAAAATAAATTGGAAGAATGTAGATCTCTTTCAACTGGAATTTTGAATTGGGTAATAGAATATTGGATTAAAATCCTCAATCTATCATTTACAAACTAAATTACCTTGGGCAAGTGAACTTCTTGAATTCCAGTTTCTTTTTTAAAAAAAATTGGAATTGTAATTCTAATAAAATTTGTTTCCTGAACTGTACCTATGCACATGGGTATGTGAATTTGATAAATATTAATAACACACACATACATGTAACCGAACTACATGAGAACTGCTTTTCTTTGTAATTTTGCTGAAGCTTGGTAGAGGTTATGCCTACACACTCTATTGTGTATGTAAGGGGAAATGAACATGTGAAACAGAAGGTTCTTTCATAACCTCATGATCCTGAAACAACAAAAGTATTACTAGGAAATTATTAATTACACAATGTGTAATAAGAACTGTTTACAATCAACTATATGGTTTCTTTAATTAGGCTTATAGAAATAAATAATGTAGAACTTGAGCCCCATTTCAAAGGTTTAATTTCACCTGTTCCCATGGTTGAATCTAAATTCTAAGTTTTAGCCATATTGAGCTACTTTAAGCTCCCCAATGTATAGTTCTATAAGTTTTTCAACATGTTTTGAACATGCTACCCTCTGCTGCGGTTCTATATTACCCCATACTCTACCCCTCCCCTGTTCCTCCGTTTCACCAACTTATATTTTCCCTCAGCTAGTCACATCTTCCCAGTAACTGCTCCTAACGTCTGAATCCTATGCCCTTCTTGTATTTCACATAGCACGTATATCACCTACACATACTCCCGCTAGTAATAATTGGAATAATTTCTTACACTAAGTTACTATATATTGCCATGCTGCTGTTTTATGTGAATTTCTCATTTACTGCTCCTAGTAAACTTAAAAACATCTGAACTCTTAATATTTCCAATTTACAAATATGGAAAATAAGGCTTGGAAAGGCAAGTAACTTGCTGAAGGCCATGGGGCTGAAAAGTAAATAGATCTAAGATTCAGACTCAGGTTGCCTGACTCACTCTAACAACCTCCAATGATTCAGGTTCACTTTTGCTCACCTACTGGTGTGCATTTCCCAATAGTCTTTAAAGATTCCTTAGATCAGAGATAGTACCCTGTTTGTTATTTTTACCTCTAATACTTTGCAAAGTGCCTGATATCAACCTTTGACTCTCACTGATGAATTTAAGGTCCGTGCCTGTGATGGCATTTGGAACACATGTGGAGTGAGAGAGTTACAGACTTTACCCAATGGGAGATCAAACAACAAGATGAAAAGGGAATTTTGGTCACAATCATTCTTTGTAGAAGAGCTGCTGGAAAAGTACCTGGCATCTGACTCTCTGAAGGTGGCTCAGGGTGTGACAACCTAGCCTGCATCATCATTTACTTCCTGACCACTAAGAAAGCAGTGCCTCTGCCAGGGAGTGAAGGTGCTGGTGCCTGAGGGGCTGAGGGCAATGACAGTGGTGTCAACAACAGGGTCAAGCTATCATCTGTATCCATGCCCACCCATCCTGCTTCTGAGACAGCTCCTTTACTATTTCATAAGTCAACAAGTAAGTTTAAAAAATAAATGAATGAATGAGTAATAATGTTATTTAAAATATTATAATAAATATATAATAATCATAAATGAATAAATATTTTAATGTGTATATTAAATTTATATAAAGCTAAGAGTATATATCTAGCAATGAGACAAACCTTGATTATAATTTTGGTTTCAAGCTACCTCTTTTCTCTAGTTAGGCCTCTATTGTTCTTCTTCATCATGGCGTTCAATTTTCCTGATAGTTTTCTATGTGGCCAAACCATTTTCATTGCTTGTCTTTCTGCAATTTCTTGTATTAGGTCCTTATTAATATTGTCAGGAAATTCTCACTCATTTATAACACTTGTTTAAATATCATATTAATTATTTTTTTATGATTCAATATGCTTTACAGAATACCTAGTATGTAGTCATTTCCCCAGAGTTGACATCTTGCCAAGTTGCTCTTTGCTTATCTCTTTCTGTTGAATGTTTTGCCTTCTCTGTACAGTTTCTTGACATTTTGGCCATCTGCCTAGTGGAAGTAAAGAACTGTGGTTGTGCTAAGGCAGTGGAAAGAGAATTTAAACCATCTTCTCTTAGTGAGATAAATAAATTCCAGAATGCATAAAAGTTGAAAATAAGAACATGGATACAATGATATCCACACATTCATGCAAATATATTAAACATTAATTTTGACTATAGCAGCTCAGAAGCAGGAGTTTTTAACTGTCATGAACACGTTCTTATGTGGGTTACTTATAGACTGTAATTTACAAATAAAGAATGTTGAAAGGTATGTGTCAGTGTGTGTGTATTTGCATGTATGCACAGATAGACTAAAAACTTTTAATGCAAAAGATAAATGATGTGACCCACTTGAATTCCCTCTACCTTCTAAGAGAAAACATGAATGTAGTCACTTAACTATAGCTGATATTCTCAACACGTGCACACACGCGTGTGTGTGGTCCTCATCATTCTTTAAGACTTTGCCTCATAAATTCCAAAATATTCTGTTAAAATTTTAAAAATCAAACTGAGACAAAAGAATGTTTGTGGTTAACTGACTTAAATAAAAAGTCATTTTTTTAAAAAGTTACTGTGTAATTTGTCTGGTAATACTGCAGGAGAAATAGTTTGTTAATTTATTTTCCTTTTAATATCAGTCTTCATATACTGTGAAGCCTCTGTTAATATTCTGAATGAATATTCATAAGGTAATATGAAACAGAATAGCTAAAATATTATGGGTTAATATTATATTTTCATCATGGGTCACCCTTTGTTCATGCTCATTTTATGTCTCTTTTAAAGTGAGAATCTAGCTTTATATTCACGTTTACATCTTAAACATGTTCTTCTATCTAGTATAAATAAGTGTAGATAAATTTTAAACCAGGTTTTATGAGTAATGTTCTCACCATATACATAATAGACACTTAGCTGATAACGAAGTTTCCAGTGCAATATATTACACCTTTATGTATTATATGAAACTCTATAATACAGTATCAAAAATATAATTGTAAGTAGAGGCTGGATAAATGTTTTCTTTGTTATATATTTTTTAATTTTATATGATTATTATTAATGATTTCATAAACACCCAATTCTTTCTCTCACCTGAACTGAGAAATGAGCAATTTTTCCGGGCCATAAAAATTTAGCATTGAATTATAACTGCACCCATTATCTTAAAACTGAACTTGTCCTTAGGATACAATCACTCTGTCAATGACATGGATTTTTTGTTTCCTTTGTTATTTTAAGTAATAGTAATTTTTACCTTTAATACTATAAGTTGTGTAAGGTCCTGACCAATTATTGAGCCTCCTAATTTATTCATATCATCTTATTTACAAATTTTTTCTTGCTTAATGTTTATTGACTGTGTCTTCTGTTGTTTTTTTTTTATCTTTATTGGAGTTTAATTGCTTTACAATGTTGTGTTAGTTTCTGCCGCACAACAAACAAAGTGAATCAGCTATATGTATACATATATTCCCATATCCCCTCCCTCTTGACACTCCCTCCCACCTCCCTATCCCACCCATCTAGATCATCACAAAGCATCGATCTGATCTCCCTCTGCTGTGTAACAGTTTCCCACTAGCCATCCATTTTATATTTGGTAATGTATATATGTCAATGTTACTCTCTCACTTCATCCCAGCTTCTACTTCCCCCCTGTGTCCTCAAGCCCATTCTCTACGTCTGCATCTTTATTCCTGCCTTGCCACTAGGTTCATCAGTACTGTTCTCTTAGATTCCGTATATGTGCGTTAGCCTATTATATTTGTTTTTCTCTTTCTGACTTACTTCACTCTTTATGACAGACTCTAGGTCCATCTACCTCATTACAGATAACTCAATTTCATTCTTTTTTATGGCTGAGTAATATTCCATTGTATATATGTGCTGCATCTTCTTTATCCATTCATTTGTCGATGGACATTTAGGTTGCTTCCATGTCCTGGCAATTGTAAATAGTGCTACAATGAACATTGTGGCACATGTATCTTTTTCTTCTTTTCTTTTTTAGACAAAGATCCAATATATTTGTGAGGAATTGACAGGACAAAGAAATGTGTGTTTTGGTGCTCAAAAAATTGTTCTAGGGGCTTCCCTGGTGGCGCAGTGGTTGAGAGTCCACCTGCCGATGCAGGGGACACGGGTTTGTGCCCCGGTCCGGGAACATCCCACATGCCATGGAGCAGCTGGGCCCGTGAGACATGGCCACTGAGCCTGCATGTCCGGAGCCTGTGCTCCGCAACAGGAGAGGCCACAACAGTGAGAGGCCCGTGTACCAAAAAAAAAAAAAATTGTTCTAATTCTGTGAAAAATGCTATTGGTAATTTGAGATGAATTGCATTGAATCTGTAGATGGCTTTGGGTAGTATAGTCATTTTCACAATATGGATTCTTCACCATCTGTTTGTACCATCTTTGATTTCTTTCATCAGTATCTTATAGTTTTCTGAGTATAGGGCTTTGATCTTAGGTAGGTTTATTCCTAGGAATTTTATTCTTTTTGTTGCAATGGTAAATGGGATTGTTTCCTTAATTTATCCTTCTGATCTTTTGTACATATATCTTTTTGAATTATGGTTTTCTCAGGGTATATATGCCCAGTAGTGGGATTGCTGGGTAATATGGTAGTTCTATTTTTAGTTTTATAAAGAACCTCCATTCGATTCTCCATAGTGGCTGTATCAATTTACATTCCCACCAACAGTGCAAGAGAGTTCCCTTTTCTCTCCACCCTCTCCAGCATGTATTGTTTGTACATTTTTTGATGATGGCCATTCTGACCAGTGTGAGTTGATATCTCATTTTAGTTTTAATTTGCATTTCTCTAATAATTAATGATGTTGAGCATCTTTCCAAGTGTTTGTTGGCAATCTGCATGTCCTCTTTGGAGAAATGTTTATTTAGGTCTTCTGTCCATTTGGGGATTTGGTTGTTTGTTTTTTTGATATTGAGCTGCATGAGCTACTTGTATATTTTGGAGATTAATCCTTTGTCAGTTGCTTCTTTTGCAAATATTTTCTCCCATTCTGAGTGTTGTTTTTTGTCTTGCTTATGGTTTCATTTGCTGTGCAAAAGCTTTTAAGTTTCACTAGGTCTCATTTGTTTATTTTTTAATTTTATTTGCTTTACCTTAGGAGGTGTGTCAGAAAAGATTTTGATGTGATTTATGTCATGGAGTGTTCTGCCTATGTTTTCCTCTAAGAGTTTTATAGTATCTGGCCTTATATTTATGTCTTTAATCCATTTTGAGTTTATTCTTGTGCATGGTGTTAGGAATTGTTCTAATTTCATTCTTTTACATGTAGCTGTCCAGTTTCCCAACACTACTGACTGAACAGGCTGTCTTTTCTCCACTGTATATTCTTTCCTCCTTTGTCAAAGATAAGGTGACCATATGTGTGTGGGTTTATCTCTGGACTTTCTATCCTGTTCCATTGATCTATATTTCTGTTTCTGGGCCATTACCATACTGTTTTGATTACTGTAGCTTTGTAGTATAGTCTGAAGTCAGGGAGCCTGATTCTTCCAGCTCCGTTTTTCTTTTTCAAGGTTGCTTTGGCTATTCTGGGTCTTTTGTGTTTCCAAACAAATTTTAAAATTGTTTGTTCTATTTCTGTGAAAAGATCCCATTGGTAATTTTATAGGGATTGCACTGAATCTGTAGATTGCTTTGGGAAGTATAGTTATTTTCACAAAGTTGATTCTTCCAATCCAAAAACATGGTATATCTCTCCATCTGTTTGTATCATTTTTAATTTCTTTCATCTGTGTCTTATAATTTTCTGCATGAAGGTCTTTTTCCTCCTTAGGTAGGTTTATTCCTAGGTGTTTTATTCTTTTTGTTGCAATGCTAAATGGGAGTGTGCCCTTAATTTCTCTTTCTGAATTTTGTTGTTACTGTATAGGAATGCAAGAGATTTCTGTGCATTAATTTTGTATCCTGCTACTTTACCAAATTCATTGATTAGCTCTAGCAGTTTTCTGGTTGCATATTTAGGATTTTATATGTATAGTATCATTTCATCTGAAAACAGTGACAGTATTACTGCTTTTTTTTTGTATTTGCTTTATTTATTTGTCTTCTCTGATAGCCTTGGTTAAACTTCCAAAACTATGTTAAATAACAGTGGTGAGTGTGAGAACCCTTGTCTTCTTCCTGATCTTAGAGGAAATGGTTTCAGATTTGCACCGTTGAGAACAATGTTGGCTGTGGGTTTGTCATATGTGCCTTTTATTATGTTGAGGTAGATTCCCTCTATGCCCATTTTCTGGAGAATTTCTCTCATAAATGGGTGTTGAATTTAGTCAAAATCTTTTTATACATCTATTGAGGTTATCATACAGTTTTTACCCTTCAGTTTTTTAATATGGTGTATCACATTGATTGATTTTCATATATTGAAGAATCCTTGCATTCCTGGGATAAACCCCACATGATCATGGTGTATGATCCTTTTAATGTGCTGTTAGGTTCTGTTTGCTAGTAGTTTGTTGAGGATTTTTGCATCTATGTTCATCAGTGATATTGGCCTTTAATTTTCTTTCTTTGTGACATCTTTGTCTGGTTTTGGTATCAGGGTGATGGTGGCCTCCTAGAATGAGTTTGGGAGTGTTCCTCCCTCTGCTATATTTTGGAAGAGTTTGAGAAGGATAGGTATTAGCTCTTCTCTAAATGTTTGATAGAATTCGCCTGTGAAGCCATCTGGTCCTGGACTTTTGTTTGTTGGAAGATTTTAAATCACAGTTTCAATTTAAGTGCTTGTGATTGATCTGTTCATGTTTTCTATTTCTTCCTGATTCAGTCTTGGGAGGTTGTACTTTTCTGTAAATTTATCCCTTTCTTCCAGGTTGTCCATTTTACTGGCATATAGTTGCTTATAGTAGTCTCTCATGATCCTTTGTATTTCTGAGATGTCAGTTGTTCCTTCTCCTTTTTCGTTTTTAATTTTGTTGATGTGAGCCTTCTTCCTTTTTCACAGAGGTGTCTGGGTAATGGTTTATCAATTTTGTTTATCGTCCCAAAGAATCAGCTTTTAGTTTTATTGATCTTTGCTATTGTTTCCTTCATTTTTTCATTTATTTCTGATCTGATATTTATGATTTCTTTCCTTCTGCTAACTTCGGGGGTTTTTTGTTCTTCTTTCTTTAATTGCTTTACATGTAAAGTCAGGTTGTTTATTTGAGATGCTTCTTGTTTCTTGAGGTAGGATTGTATTGCTATAAACTTTCCTCTTATAACTGCTTTGCTGCATCCCATAGTTTCTGGGTCATCATGTTTTCATTGTCCTTTATTTCTAGGTATGTTTTGATTTCCTCTTTGATTTCTTCAGTGATCTCTTGGTTCTTTAGTAGTGTATTGTTTAGCCTCCATGTTTTTTTTTTTTTTACAGTATTTTTTTTCCTATAATTGATATCTAGTCTCAGAGCATTGTGGTTGGAAAAGATGGTTGATATCATTTCAATTTTCTTAAATTTACCAAGGCTTGATCTGTGACCCAAGATGTGATCTATCCTGAAGAATATTCTGTATGCACTCGAGAAGAAAGTGTATCCTGTTGTTTTGGGATGGAATGTCCTATAAATATCAGTTATGTCCATCTGATCTAATGTGTCACTTAAAACTTGTGTTTCCTTATTTATTTCTGTTTGGATTGTCTGCCCATTGGTGTAAATGGGGTGTTAAAATCTCCTACTATTATTGTGCTACTGTTGATTGCCTCTTTTATGGCTTTTAGCATTTGCCTTATGTATTGAGGTGCTCCTATGTTGGGTGCATAGATGTTTACAATTGTTATATCTTCTTCTTGGATTGATCCGTTGATCATTATATGGTGTCCTTCCTTGTCTCTTGTAACAGTCTTTATTTTAAAGTCTATTTTGTGTGATATGAGAATTGCTACTCCAGCTTTCTTTTGATTTCCATTTGCATGGAACCATCCCTTCACTTTCAGTCTGTATGTGTCCTAGGTCTGAAGTGGGTCTCTTGTAGACAGCATATATATGGGTCTTGTTTTTGTATCCCTCAGCCAGTCTGTGTCTTTTGGTTAGGGCATTTAATCCATTTACATTTAAGGTAAGTATTGATATGTATGTTCCTATTACCATTTTCTTAACTGTTTTGGGTTTCTTTGGGTAAGTCTTCTCCTTGTCTTGTGGTTCCTGCCTAGAGAAGTTACTTTAGCATTCGTTGTAAAGCTGGTTTGTTGGTGCTGAATTCTTTTAACTTTTGCTTGTCTGTAAAGCTTTTGATTTCTCCATCGAATCTGAATGAGATCCTTGCTGGGTAGAATAATCTTGGTTGTAGGTTTTTCCCTTTCATCACTTTCTTGCCACTCCCTTCTGGCCTGTATAATTTTTGCTGAAATATCTGCTGTTAATCTTATGGGGATTCCCTTTTATATTATTTGTTGGTTTTCCCTTGTTGCTTTTAATATTTTTTCTTTGTGTTTAATTTTTTTTTAGTTTGATTAATATGTGTCTCAGTGTGCTTCTCCTTGGGTTTATCCCCTGTGGGACTCTCTGCATTTCCTGGACCTGATTGACTATTTCCTTTCTCATCTTGTGGAAGTTTTCAACTATAATCTCTTCAGATATTTTTTTCAGACCCTTTCTTTTTTTCTTCTTCTTCCGGGACACCTATAATTTGAATGTTTGTGTGCTTAATGTTGTCCCAGTGGTCTCTGAGACTGTCCTCCATTCTTTTCATTCTTTTTTCTTTATTCTACTCTGTGGCAGTTATTTTCACCATTCTATCTTCCTGCTCATTTTTCCATTCTTCTGCCTCAGTTATTCTGCTATTGATTCCTTCCAGAGTGTTTTTAATTTCAGTTATTGTGTTGTTCATTACTGTTTGCTCTTTATTTCTTCTAGGTCATTGTTAAATGGTCCTTATATTTTCTCTATTCTATTTCCAAGATTTTAGATCATCTTTACTATCATTACTCTGAATTGTTTTTCAGGTAGTTTGCCTATTTCCTCTTTGTTTATTTGGTTTTGTGTGTTTTTATCTTGCTCCTTTGTCTGTAAGATTTTTCTCTGTCTTTTCATTTTGTCTAATTTATAGTATTTAAGGTCTTCTTTCCCTAGGCTGCAGATCATATTTCCTCTTGTTTCTGTTCTCTGCCTTCTGTGGTGTGGTTGGTCCAGTGTCTTGTGTAGGCTTCCTGATGGGAGCAACTACGTTCTGCTGGGTGGAGCTGAGTCTTTTCCCTCTGATGAGCAGGACCATGTCAGGTGGTGTGTCTTGGGGTTTGTGAGGTTAATATGACTTTAGGTAGTTTGTGTGCTGATCGGTGGGTTTGTGTTCCTGTCTTGTTTGTTGTTTGGTGTGAGATGTCCAGCATTGGGAGCTGCTGGCAATTGGGGGGAACCGGGTCTTTGATTCAGATAGAGGCCTCCATGAGAGCTCTCAGTGATTAATCTTCCCTGGGTCTGGGAATTTTCTAGTGGCCCAGCGTCCTGGACTTTGTTGTCCCACCCCAGAGCCTCAGGCCTAACTGCTAGTCAAGGGAGCAAGACCCTACAAGTTGCTCATCCTGGCAATAAAGGTGATTAAAAAAGACTAACAAAACCTTAGACAAATGGTAAAAAATAATGAAACAAACAGAAACAGAAACAAGGAAACACACACACACACAAGAAACAAAACAGAACCAAATAAATCAAAAAGCAAGAGAACAACCAGACAAACAAAAGAACCCAAGAACAAAATCAAACAACTAAGAAGAAAGCTGGCAAAAATACAAAACGAAAAGACAAAACCAGAGGGCCAACTGAAGAATGAAGCAAAGAGACAAAACCAACTGATGAAAATGATAAAGAAAAAGAGAAAGGGGAAAGAAGACAGAACAACAGCAAGGCAACATAGAAACAAATTAATAAAAAAAAAAGAAAATATTAAAAAAAAAAAACCTGAGAAATTGTAGAAACAAAATCAATCAAACAAAAACAGAAACAAGGAAACACCCACATGTAAAAAAAACAAAAACAGAGCTGAATAAAACAAAAAGCAAGAGAAAAACCAGACAAACAGAAGAACTCAAAAACAAAATCAAAAATTAGGATTTAAACTAACAGAAACACATAACCTAAAAACAAAACCAAAGCAGTGTGCCAACTGAAGAATAAACAAAGACACAGAACAAACCAATAAAAATGATTTAAAAAAATAATAATAAAATAAAAAGGGAAAAAACACAGGACAACAGAAAAGTAAGTAGAAATGGAAATACCTTTTTAAAGAAAAAGAAAAATATATTAAAGAAGAAGAAAAAATAAGGGAAACAGAACCACAGAAAAACAAAGTAAAAATAGAAATTTATTAAAAAACTAAAAATAAAAGGTGTTACAAAACATGAAGATCCCAAGAGACTAAAAAGAAAAACAACTAAAACAACATCACCAAACAAACAACCAAAAAAGAATGAAAAGAAACCAAAAAAAGAAAGAACCAACAACAGAATGACTCAAAACATAATAAAATTAATAGTAATAATTATGTTTCCCTGGGGTCTCTGCTGTAAGTGACCTTACATGCCATGAGCCACAGCCCACCTCTGTCTCCCCAAGAGACCCTCCTCTGTCTCTGGGCTGGTCTCTGGACCTGCTGTGGGCCCTGTGGGACCACTCAGACTCTGACCTGGCCCAATTCCTGTGTGTGCTGCCCCCAAAGTCCACACCTGCCAGAACTAGACTGTTTTCATTTGTGGGAACACTCATTGTCTACTCAGATATTCCATAGATGCACAGTCTACCTAGCTGATTGCAGGGATTTAATCTGCAGCTTGTACAGCTGATGGAAACATTTTTGATCTTCTTCCTTAGTCACCCTGTCCTTGTGGTTTAGCTTTGGTTTTATCCCCACCTCTCTGTGTGGTCTACCCACAGGAGTCTGGTACTGAGGTTGCTTTGGAGCTCTTGGGTCTGCCCCTATGAGGACCTGGCACAGAGGTGTTATGACTACTTGGATCGCAGGAGCCCTGGCAGTGCCAAATGTGTAGAGAAGCCAGTGGCCATGGGAACAAGAGATATGACCCTAGTGAGGGCCTTTTCTGGGGCCCAGCATAAGGCTCATGAAGACCAGCCCTGACCCCGTTTTTTCTGGCCTGTCAGCTGGTGTGTGAGAGCCACCCCTGAGGAGGCGTTTTTTATTGCTCAACAGCCAGCACTCAATAGCCAGCCCTGAGTGGGCTTTTTTTAATTGCTGTTGGCAGGTGCCAGCATGTGGGGAGAAAGAGGTTACCATAGTGCCTCCACCCCCTGTGTGTGACTCAGCAATAGTGCCCACTTCCATGGCAGTCCAGTCTTTCTCCATAGCCGTTCCCTGCTGTGGATTTATTCCCTTTCATCCCCTCAGTCCATCTCTCCACAGTCAACAGTAGTTCTCACTTTGGGCCTGATCTCCAATCCTCATGTACCATCTCCCAGCCTCCTTGCACACCGGTGAACAGACCTCCCAATCCAGGGTACATAGGACCGTGATACAGACCATCTGTGTATTTCTCTGTCCCATCTGCCACAGATCAGCTGCTTCACCCTCTTCTGACAGCCTCAAATGCTTCCCTTCCATCCCAATCAATTTCTCCATCAGAGAGAGGGTTTCCCTACAGCTCCTCTGCCCCAGGGTGCAGGTCCCATCCTGCTTCCTCTCCTCCTCTTTCTCCTTTCTTTTTTTTCTGTCCTACCCAGTTATGCAGGGATCTTAATAGTCCATTCCAGTGTCTAAGGTCTTCTGCTACTTTTCAGCCGGTGTTCTGTGAGAATTATTGCATCTACAGGTGTATTCCTGATGCACCAGTGGAGAGAGATGAACTCCATGTCCACCTACTCCACCATCTTGAACCTCTGTGTCTTCTGTTTTAGTTCTGGACTTAGCTGTAATAAATATTTTACAGAAGATATGGCTTAAAAGAAAAAGAAAAAAAGTTTTGCTTCCTCAGTTTATAGTATTAATAACTCGAAGCTACACAGACCAGGGCAATATCTATTGATGGTAAGTAGAGTACTACATCCTTAAGATTAGAAACTTGGGGAAAACAAACTTACCAATATAACATGCATTTAATATTTTTCATTTTGTTGATAAAAATATGAAAGTATAAGAAACTGATAATGAAAATTCTACCCTAACTGTCTCTTCTTGATCGTTAAGAATTCCTTGGAAAGATTTTGAATTGTCAAGGCAGCAATCTTTCCCCAAATACAGGCATTTATACAGAACACATTGTAAATGAATATTTCATTGCTAAAATTAAGTGAAAAGATAAATAAGAAAAGAGAATTCTTATTCAAAACTGAATGTTTTCCTTTAAAATGGAACAGGTGTTACATGTGACAATGATGGACCAGCTTATTTCAGACCAACTCACTGTTAACAAGCAACAAACCAGACAAATGTTTAATATGTCTATTTGAAATTATCAGAAAGCCACTAAAGACACAAGGACTTGTGAGGTCAACACTCTGAGTAAAACAGAAGATCACAATGTTGAATCTGACTCTTGAAACCATCTTTTCTCCTGAGGTATTTGCCAATCCAAAGGTGAAGTCCAAGAACCTAAGAATCTGAGGAGCAGGAAAGGGTGACAAGTAGAGCACTGGCAGAAGTCTTAGAAGACTGCCAACATTGAGGAGACACAATGGGAGTTCAGGGCCTGCAAGGTTCAAAGAATTCTGTGAATATCCCAGCCTTCCTCTTAGGACCTGGTGGATTACATTCTTCCAATGAGGGAGAATTATAAATAGACAAGTGCTTGCAACACTGAAGTTTAGCTTAGAATCAATTGAATCCTTGTGTAGGGCTGTTAATTGATCTGCCTGTGAGAAGGGCAGTAAATATTCTATAGAGAAGAATAACCTCTAGCCTTCATATTATTCTTACTTTTTTTCTACACAAAATGTATGACACTTAACCAAAAATATTAAGTATGCAAACAATAATTAACCGAAAACCAAAAATAAAATCAGATAAGAGAAAAATAACAATAAGAGATACATTCATTGTTTTATTAGTCCAGGATAGGTGAAGTGGGCAAAAATATGTGAAGATATAGTATGTCTAAACAATAAAATCAATAGGGTCGATCTTATTAATATGCATAAAACATTATACCTATTACTACAGGATGTATCTTTTCCTCAAATGCACATAGAGGTTTTCCAAAAATTTATCATATATTAGACCACAAAGAAAATCTCAGGTTTCTTAAAATAATAATAATCCAAATAACATTCTCTGATTCTAATGTGATAAAAATTGAATTAATTTATAACAAATCTAAAAACAGTTCATTCCACACAGAGGTTTTAAAAAAAATCTTTCCGTTAAATAATTTCTTAGTGAAAGAGGAAATGTAAACAAAATAAAAGAACCACTAAAAATATAATAATAATGATAATAATAATGATTTAAAAATAATTAAATGATTAAAAAGTAACACATAAAGTACGAGATATGTAAAGAAATAATCAGAAGGAAATGCATAGTCTTAAATACTCATATCAATAGAAATAAAAAATAAATACTAAATGAAATAATAGTAAATATTCATTTACTTATACCAGGAATGCAGGTATAGCTTTATATTCAGAAATTATTAACATGCAGCATTAGAGGAAAAAAAAAAAACTCACATATGCACATGTAATTTCTTGCACAGATGCTGAAAAGGCTTTGTAAAATATTTAATACCCATTCCGATTAAAGAAATAAGAAGCAATAAAAGAGGATTTGAGAAATATTTTATAACAGGAATGTGTGTGTGTGTGTGTATTTCTATGTGTATATATGAATATATATAAAAAGATATTTATATATGCTATTATAAATTTGTAATAAATGTGTGTGTATATTTATATGCAACTAGAGAAGAAAAATACATTATCATCTCAACAGATGCAATAAAGTCTTTATTAAATTTGTGATCCATTTATAACAATACTAATAATGACATAAAATTTCTTTAATTTGATTATTTGTAAGTGACTACAAATACCTAGAGCAGTTCAAATACTGAACCGTCCTTCTGAGTCTGGGTACAAGGTAAGAGTGGTCACTTTCACCATGTCTATTCAGCCTGGAATGGAATGTCTGTCAATGAAATGAGCTAAGGAAAAAAAATGCAAAGTATATGGCTAGAAAGAAAAACAAAACCATAATTTTATTATTTACAGATCATATTATTATACATATAGAAATTTCAACATTTCTATAGGTAAATTATTAGAATTAATGTGACTTCTGCAAGGTTGCTAGGTAGAAGGTCGATGTAGAAAAATCAGTTATATTACTAAACATCTACAAAACCAATTAGAAAATAAAATGCCACTTAAAATAGCATCCAATATATAGAATCTTAAAACAAATGTGTGAATATACAGAAACTCAATATGTGACGAAGATGGCTAGATGAGTTGGAAACAGAAAAAGACTTTTACAACTGACACTGGCTTTGTCATTAAAAAAAAAAAAGAAAACAGACATTGATCTTTAACATCCCATCTGAAGCAAAAATCAGTTCCAGGTGGGATAAAAACCTAAATGTGAGAGAAAAATCAATTCATAAATGTTACATAAGGCAGTACATTTTAAATGAGATAAGAAAAGCAAAATCACTGAAAGAAATAGTATGGTTTTTTTTTTTACTAAATTAAAATTAAGAACTTTTAACCCAAGAAGAGAAACTAGAGAGAGAATGAAGAAGCTAGAGGGTGAGAGAATATACTTGTTTCACATGTAAATGCTTTAGACCCAGCATCCAGAGTATAAAAGTCACATCTACAAAACAAGACAGCCCAACAGATCAATGTTTTCAAGGCTTGTACAGGTACAGCACAAAAGGAAAAATCCTAGTGGCCAATAAATTAAAATAAAAGGTCATTCATGTTGTTATTAATCAAGGAAATATAAATTTAAACCACAATGATACACTGTTTAATTCCATCAAATTAGCAAGAACTAAAATGTATAGGGGACAATTGGAGAAACAGAAAATCTTGCTCACTAAATGTTTGATACATTATTTCTGCAGTAATCAATCCAACAACTAAAGAAGGAATTTGTAATTCATAGTAGGGTCACACAATGGAGTACTGTATTTCAGTAAAAATGAACCCCTTACAGTAGCATGGATAAATCTCACAAACATAATGTTTAACCAAAGAAACACATACACATATACACATGCACACACAGATATAAGTGCAAAACAAACACTAACTCTGATATTTAGGTGTCAATAAGCAGGGGTTCAAATCTAAAGGAAAATAAAATAATTATGAAAAAAGTCAGTGAAGTTAAACTTTCAGGGAGTAGGATGGTTTGGTGATCAGTGAGTGACACATAAGTATACCTCAATGTGACTGTCAATGTTCCTTTTCTTTTCCTAGATAATGGTTACACAATTACTTGTCTTATAATTACTTGTAAAAAATATATATGCACTCATATTTATATTTCACAGTAATATAAAAATATATTTACTATGATACTATTTGGGGGATATGTCTGCACAGGCATTTATTATAAAGTAAATAATAATTATTTATAAATGATGATATTTGGGAAAATTTTCCATTTATTCTTGGTACTTTCTATATTATTCTAATTTTTTTCTTATTACTAAGTATCATATTTACATAAACAAAGTACTTTCTGAAAAAGGGTGATATAATTTTGGTATAATTTCTTTTTTCCAGTGTGTAAATTTTTATTTGGGGGATAGGTCTCCTTTAGGCAAATTTGGAAAATATTTATACTGTAATTCTGTTCTTATTGTATTTGTGAAATTTACAAAATGCATATAAGTTTATAAGAACGTGTTATTTAAGATCAATCTCACTTAAGTATCTGAATATTTTCACATATAATATTCCAGTGGTTTTTAAACTCTTTCTTTTGTTTTATAGGAGAGAAAAATATGAAGTATTCCTCAGTGATTTTTCAATTTCAGAATAAAATTCACAACTGAAAAATAAAAGACTGCTTCATTACTAAGAAATAATCTGATGAAGGTACGTTATAAAATTACTTTCCTTAGGAAGTATTCTCTCTAATACAATTTATTACATAAGGATAATACATTAAATCTATAGGAGAAAAGACTAAAAATATATTTACATTTTTATGTCTTGGGGTAGAATTTTTTTAATTTAAAATTTTCCATTTTGAAATTTATTTTACTGAAAAAATGCTAGACCTATCCTCTTTTTTTTTACCTACAAAAAGAGCACTTAAAAATTTTCCTCTAACTCACTTTATCTTCCTATCTCAAATTGTACAGAAATCTGAACTTATTTAAAAATGTTCTTGTGAAGTAAGTTATAGATTTCACCAAGGCAGGAATACATACAATAGCAATATTTTATAACATATTATACCTCTAAAACCCATGTTAAATAACAATTATTTACCTACTTGTTAATAAGTTCAGTTAACTATTTTATTATTAACAATATTAGAAAAGATAACTTGGAATTTTTTGACCTAAATCTCTGACCTGTAAGAGTCAATGACGATTCTACCCTTGTGTCTCAGCTCAGACCTGTGTCTCAATATTTCCTCAACATGCAGCCTATTAACCAAAGTAGCACGTTTTATGTTTATTGAAAATTGCCAAGCTGCCAGTCACAAAAATCACATACACACACAAAATTAATTAATTGAAACTCTTTACAATATTGTTAATTTGATTTGGCTCATCTGTGCTACACAGTAGTTAGTTTAATTTTTCTATATTTTTAAAAATGTCATTACTATAGATCTGTGTTAACACCAATTTTAACATCAGAAAATACAAATTATAAATTCACACTTTCAAATGTTAATGAATGGTGACAAAATGTTTTTATAATCTTTATGCCAATATAAAAATCGCATTTCTATTATCTATGATCCCTTTTAATTTGGGATAGCAAACATTTGTTTCATAGTGAAATTAGATCAGTTACATTATAAAAACTGGAAATGTTTAAAAATAATCGATACAATAATTTTATAAAATATGATGTGTAGAAAGACTGCTATTTTCACATGGATTCATTATTTCTTAACTGGACCCTTAAGAGGGTCCAGCGAGTTTTTGATTTTGTGCTTCTTCTGCTGATATTTTTTGTAAAAAGTTTGGTTTGATCTATGGTTGAAAGGAACATGCTTTGGAGGTAACTTCCTTTCTCTGCTGACTACTTAGTAGGGATGTTAAGCTGATAATACAAACTTGTAAAACTAATGTAAATCATTTTATTTTTTTTAAAATTGGAAAATGGTTTGCTGCTATAAAGTCATAATCATAGATATTTTGTTTTTGATAAAGACAATATTTGCAATGTCCTGAGGAAGCAGAATGAGGTTTATGAAAATTTTATGAAAAGTTTTTTGACCAAATTTTTAAACCACTCACTATACTCTATCTTAAACTTATTTTTGCTACCAAATAAATGCATTTCAAAGATTATTGCAAGAGCTCTTCTATATTTTTTCAAATTACTAGACAAATACCACAAATATTTCATAAATTCTTTTCACTGTAGCTAACCAACCAACCTGATTTCAGGAAAATTCGTGGTTCTCCAAGAGTGAAGAATTTTAAGTGAACTCAAGAGATTAGCTTAAAACATTTTCCCAATCAGAAACAGGTGATGGCATTTCTTAATATCTTGCCTATAAGTAATCAAATTCCATTTACTTTTCAAGTACATACCAATCACATAATAACTGTTTATTAAATATAGATTTTATTTTATAAAACCTACCAAAAGAATAATGATATTCTATTCTAGCTCATCAATGGGCTTGGCATTCAATCCGTGATTCTCCTAAATTACCTGTCTAAAATGATATATATATATATATATTTATCCAGCACAGTGAGGCCCTTCAAAGTACACAGGATCCAATAAGGAATATAAAACATCACTGCCAGACTTAGTCAATAATTACACAAGATTTTAATAATGTTTAAGATGATTTCCGTTCTGTGTCTATGTAAAACACTTGGAGCTTAATTTGCTTTAGAATGCTGAAATATTACATTCACGTTTATTTCACTTGTTACAAATCACTCATTGCTTTATGAAAGAAAATCAGCTCTCAATTGTGATATTTCTTGTTATTTTAGCTTACTCAAAAATAATTTGCATCTTTTATCTTTTTAAAAATATAGTGACCCAAACGGGACTTACAGGGTTACATAAATTTTAAAAAAGAAAATTAAAATATTTTGAAGATATTATTTTCAAATTTATAGCTTGGCCAAAAAATATGGCCAAAAATAAATTGTTGAGGTACATTAGTTATCTAACATATAACAGAAATATAGCATTCTAACATCTTAGAAATAAAGCTTTTTCCATTTTATTAACAGTTTGGTTTTAAACATTTCTGTCAAACAGTTCAATATAATCAATAAATATAACAAGGAATACTGAAGTTGTTTTTCAGACAACAAAAACAGAATTTATGTTACGTGATTACTAGAATAATTGGCATTGGGTTCTAGAAAGAAATCTTAAAGATTATTCAATTGAGTATTATATAAGTTATATTAACATAAACAGTAGTCCACATCTGGTCAAATGTATATAGAAAAATGCTATTTAGTATACCTCCCAGTAGAATATATACAATTTACATCATCATTTTTGATGTTCTATGAAAATGTGTTTAACTTTGCTTCTTTGAGCATTTCATGTATTTATTTATGTATGATACAGTTTTAGTTTCATATCTATATAACATTATCTTTTTAAAATTATTTGTCTTTTTTCCCTTTTTTTTTTTTGTCTGAAAGATTTTTTTTCTCTTCTCTGATCAAGGCATGCATCTGCCTAAGGAGATGGTGGTGGTAGTGGTGATGATGATGTGAGGTCTTAAAATAGGACTTATCATGTAGGAATCATCAAAGATCCACACCAAAGTAACATTCGGCTTCTGACACATAAAAATATGATTTTTCAAGCTAGAAAATAACCTTGAAACTGAGATTGTTCTATCAAAAGAGAAAGCATAAAATTCTTTAAAAAATATAATATGCTCTAAGCATATCATCGGCCAATCTGGAGTAATTATTGCATTAATTTTTTTGAAAAATACAGAAGATAATGCCTATGTCCATTTATAAGTAAGCCATTTCTATGGTAGCAGGAGGGTACAATGTAGAGAGAGAAAGAGGAGGAGGCAAGAGGGGAGAGAAGTAATCAGAAATGTGTTGTTTGTTTTTCTCCTCTCCAGGCTTTTACCTTGGCAGGGATTGTTAAATTAATTGAGGTAACTACTCAGGATTTTATCTGCTCCTCTGTGTGGGCCTCTGGAACAGGATTCTACTGTGAAAATGGCACTTCCAGTGTTAAATATCCAAGTCTAGTTAGGAGGTTTCAGCAACATGATCAGAAAAGGGGATGATCTAAGTCAACTCAGATATCATGTGTTTATAGAAAATAAGTTAAAAGTTAGTGGACCTGCGATTGGGCCTGCCCTGATAGGGCAAAAATATTTTTGAAACAAAGTCCAGGGTAGGGTAACAGAGTTGGGGCAGAGAAAAGTTAGGGGAGAGACTTAGCATTCAGAAATTGTGTTTTGTTCAGAGGAAAAAGAGTCAGCATAGAGAGATGGGCAATGCCTCCTGGGATTTTTTTCTTACCTAAAAGTAAGGATCATTGGTTCATTAACCAGAGCTCAGCAGGATGTGGTCTAACCACACAGACAAGGATGATTGGGTATTCCTTTGGAGGCTCTATACTGACCTATGAACAATGAAGGACAAACCAAAGAGGAATGCCACCCAAAGTTGTGGGCCCTCCCTGCAGCAGCCCACATACAATGACTGGTCAAGTTTTGATATAGAGTTTCAACTTCTGTTTCTTAATTCAGAGTATTTCTGGAGTGACAAGTGTGTTGAATGCCTAAGTAAGAAATAGGTACTTTATACGATGGGACTGAAACCTAACAAAGATTTGGGACCTCAAACAACTCCCCCCCACCCCGTAAATATACTAAAATTACTGGATTATACACTTTATAAGATATGTGAATTATATCTCAACTTTAAAAATAAATATTATGTCTGAAGAAGCTGAGATCACCAGTGGTTGAACTGAGAACAGTGAGAATGGAAGGAGGTGTAAATGGGAAATGGATGTGGTTAAGGTAGCAAGCATCACTAATCATAGCAAATAAGTAAAGAGAATACAATTGAAAATTGATATATCAAGGAAAAACAAGAAAAGCATATTATTTAGAGATTCAGAAGGAAGCATGAGTTAAACTAGAAGCAAAAATTGTTAAAAATATATGTACCATTTAGTTCTTCTGCCCATTTTTGGATTGGGTTGTTTGTTCCAAAGAAGATATACAGACTCTCAACAAACACATGAAAGAATGCTCAACATCATTAATCATTAAAGAAATGCAAATCAAAACTTCAATGAGATATCATCTCACACCAGTCAGAATGGCCATCATCAAAAAATCTAGAAACAATAAATGCTGGAGAGGGTGTGGAGAAAAGGGAACACTCTTGCACTGCTGGTGGGAATGTGAATTGGTTCAGCCACTATGGAGAACAGTATGGAGGTTCCTTAAAAAAACTACAAATAGAACTACCATATGACCCAGCAATCCCACTACTGGGCATACACCCTGAGAAAATCGAAATTCAAAAAGAGTCATGTACCAAAATGTTCATTGCAGCTCTATTTACAATAGCCCGGAGATGGAAACAACCTAAGTGTCCATCATCGGATGAATGGATAAAGAAGATGCGGCACATATATACAATGGAATATTACTCAGCCATAAAAAGAAACGAAATTGAGCTATTTGTAATGAGGTGGATAGACCTAGAGTCTGTCATACAGAGTGAAGTAAGTCAGAAAGAGAAAGACAAATACCGTATGCTAACACATATATATGCAATTTAAGAAAAAAAAATGTCATGAAGAACCTAGGGATAAAGACACAGACCTAGTGGAGAACGGACTTGAGGATATGGGGAGGGGGAAGGGTGAGCTGTGACAGGGCGAGAGAGAGGCATGGACATATATACATTAACAAACGTAAGGTAGATAGCTAGTGGGAAGCAGCAGCATGGCACAGGGATATCGGCTCGGTGCTTTGTGACCGCCTGGAGGGGTGGGATAGGGAGGGTGGGAGGGAGGGAGACACAAGAGGGAAGAGATATGGGAACATATGTATATGTATAACTGATTCACTTTGTTATAAAGCAGAAACTAACACACCATTGTAAAGCAATTATACCCCAATAAAGATGTTAATATATATATACCACATATTTTTTATCCATTCCTCTGTTGACAGACATTTAGGTTGCTTCCACGTCCTGGCTATTGTAAATAGTGCTGCAATGAATGTTGAGGGGCATGTATATTTTTAACTTATGGTTTTCTCTGCGTATATGCCCAGGATTGCTGGATCAGGGAACTCTACACAATACTCTGTAATGGCCTATATGGGAAAAGAATATTAAAAAAAAAAAAAAAAAAAAAAAAGAGTGGGTATATGTATATGTATAACTGATTCACCTTGCTGTATACCTGAAACTAACACAACATTGTAAATCAACTATACTCCAATAAAAATTTTTTAAAATGGTTAAAAATAACTGATCCTGAGGAATAGAGCTTGACAGATAATTTCCATTCATTGTAAGCCCACTATAATATTAGGTATTTTTAAAGGGTATGCCTTGTTATGGACTGAATTTTGTTTCCCTCAATTTCATATGTTGAAGCCCTAACACTTAATAAGACTATATTTGGAGATAGGGCCTTTAAAGGGTAATTAAAGTTAAACAAGATTATAAGAGTAGAGCCCTAATCCGATATGACTTCTCTCCTTATAAGAAGAGAGACACTAGAGATGCATGCAAACAGAGAAAAGGTCACGTGAAGACACAACAAGAAGGTGACCATTTGCAAGCCAAAATGAAAGCCCCAAATCTGCTAACAACTTGATCTTGGATTTCCAGTCTCCAAAACTGTAAGAAAATAAATTTCAGTTGTTTAAGCCACCTTGTCTGTAGTATTTTGCTGTGGTAGCCCTAGAAGACTAATATATGAATGATTCTTGGATAAAAATAAAACAATATAAAATAAAGTACACAATAAAACCCACTGTTTCTCTTACCTGGAGACAGTATGAGTCCAGAAAGCTGCACTGAATGCCATGGTCTTTTACTTTTTGTGTCAGTATGGTGATTGACAGAGGCCTTTATTAGCTTGTAAAGCAAGAAAAATAGTAGTCCATAAGGATGTAATATAAATAAGTTTAACAATTAACCATATCCAATTTTAATAATGGATAATAGCTAAAGAAAAAAAAATAGATCAACAAAAGTAAGAAAACAGAAACCACACAGTTTAAATTGAAAGCACTGTATAGGAAAGATATGGCACACCCATCAGTAGAACAATATTTCTTGAGTTTGGATTCTGATTCTGCAGCATGTAATTGTGATTTCTTAGACAAATTAACAAAGATGCAGTTTCTCTACTCATAAACAAAGGCTAACAGGCTTCCTAACAAGGTTGTTGGAAGTATTAAGTGAAATCAAACTTAAACCTGCTTTTTAGGGAGGGCAGCACATAGTGAGATCTAAATAGAAATTAACTTTAAAAATTAATAAATAAACTGATAAGAAATTAATATCCAAAATATATAAAGAACCCATATGACTCAATAGCAAAAACCCAATCCAACTAAAAATGGGCAGACAATTTGAATAGACATATTTCCAAAGAAGACATATAGATGGCCAACAGATACATGAAAAGATGCTCAACATCACTAATCATTGGAGAAATGCAAATCAAAACCACAATGAAAAAAAAAAACAAACACAATAAGATAACACCTCACACCTGTTAGAATTGCTTTTATCAAAAAGACTAGAAATAATGAATAAAAAGTTCTGGATTAAAAGAAACACATGTGCACTGTTAGTGGGGATGTAAACTGGTGCAGCCACTATGAAAAACAGTATAGAGTTTCCTAAAAAAATTAAAAATATAATTACCATATGATCCAGCATTCCACTTCTAGGTATTTATCCAAAAAATGTAAAAACACTAACTCAAGGGTTATGTACACTTCATGTTAATTGTAATGTCATATATGTTAGTCAAGACATGGAAGCAATCTAAGTGTCCATCAATGAACACACACACACACACACACACACACACACACACACACACACACATATATATATATATTTCACTCATAAGAAAAGAAGGAAATCTTACCACTTGTGAAAACATGGATGGACCTTGAGGGCATTATGCTAAGTGAAATAAGTCAGATAAACACAGGTACCATATAATCTCACTTATGAGTGGAGTCTAAAAACAAAAACAAGCTCATAGATACAGAGAACAGATTGGTGGTTGTGGAATACAGAGAACAGAGACAGGGGGTTGGAGGTGGGTGAAATGAGTGAGGAGGATCCAAAGGTACATGAAATAAAGAAGTCACGGGAATGTTATGTATAGCATGGTGACTACACTTAATAATATTTTACTGTGTCCTTTGGGATTAAATTGGATTAAACTGGATTTTAGTAGTGGGAATCTTATTACAGTAAATCTTCTCTTAAAATAGTTAATAAAACTAGTCGAGTACAGGGACTTACATCAGGGCCAAAACTTTTTTTTTTTTTTTTTTTTGCTGTACGCGGGCCTCTCACTGCTGTGGCCTCTCCCGTTGCGGAGCACAGCCTCCGGACGCGCAGGCTCAGCGGCCATGGCTCACGGGCCCAGCCGCTCCGCGGCACGTAGGATCTTCCCAGACCAGGGCACGAACCTGCGTCCCCTGCATCGGCAGGCGGACTCTCAACCACTGCGCCACCAGGGAAGCCCCTTAGGGTCAAAACTTTGAAGTCATTTTATTCCCTTAAATATTTAAATCACATTTGCCATTGAAGCCAGGAATAATAGATCATGGAACTACAATTTACTTTTCCTTTGAAGTGTATAAGGCCATAGAATGGAGAAACAAGGCATAAAGATTCTTGTTTTTGTAGTTATTTTGCTTGATGATTTTAAGACATCATTCACTTATCCAAAATATTGAGCAATGACTTGGTTTCAGAGACTATGATATATTTCCTTCATAGAAAGGATTCACAGAATTCTAGAATTCATAGAAGGATTCATAGAAAGGATTCAAAGGATTCATAGAATTAAAAGGGAGGCAGATAAACCAATAATCACAATGCATTAATCCACACTACTTTTAGAATACACTTTGCTCAATTTAAATCTTAGCAGGCTATTTAGTTTTGAAGGCAATGGGGAGCCTTTGAGGATGTTTACAGGGTGTGATTATAATTATGGAACATGGCACCCAACGCCTACTAAATAGATTTAAAACTCCTTAGCATATTATAATCGTCATTTATGATTGGTTCCCTCATCTCCCATTCACATTTCCCCAGCTGTGTATTCTTTCCCAAGCAGGGAATTACTTTTCTTGTTTTAATGTGGCTGTGTAAACTGTCTGTCCTGCTTTGTTACTTTCTCCTCTTCTGCAAGAATCGGTGAAGCCCACCTCCTACTCATTCATCCAGAATAAAGTCATACGTCATCTCTTTAAAAAATCTGTTCCCAACTCCATTGTTTTTGTCTGCTTTACCAAGTTCAGGGAGTCACTCCCAAATCTGGTCCCACAGAACTTGGGACATGTTACTATCAACACTCATAACATAGCCCTGTAATTATTGAATCACATGTCAAACTCAACAGACTGTAAGACAAAGACTCATTAATCTTTTTGTCAAAACACAGTATCAAAACACAGGCATTCAAAAATGTGTTTGGAATGTAGGCGAGGTGGGGAATGGTAGAGAAAAGATACACATATTTTGCATCTTTGTTTACAGCATTAGATTACAGTACCATGAATTTGCCTTGTGTTCCATAAGAAACAGAGAGCCACCGCGGCTTTTAAACAGATCTATACTGTATCAGATTCACAGATTCATTGTTCTAGAAATGAGATTTTAGAGTGGGCTAAGAACATTTGTCAGACACTGACTGACAAAGCGGATGCTGCTAAATCAAGCTTTTAGTCCAGGAATTCCCTCATTCCCCTCACAAACCTCCATCATCTTTCAAATAGTGTGACTTTCTATTTAGCCAAGAATGCAGTTTATATGCACGAGAATGACTGGACCAGTTGTTAATCCATGAAACATGTAAGTTGTTACCACATTAAGTCCTTGAATGCCGCTCCACCCATAATGTCTCTGTTATCCTGTTTTCTTCCCTGGGGTCTCCTTCCTGATGATAAAAGTGAACAACCACAATGTAAATATACTCAGCAAGGAAATTCCAGGAGTCTGTTCCAGAGCCCCAGGCAGCAACCCTTGTGAGTAATCGATGCCAGTGACTCTTCAATGTTAAATATTTTAGCTATAACCCCTGGTTGTAAGTAATTCTGACAACATGACACTGTACTGGGGGCAACAGCTTTTTATATGTTAAGGTTATTGTAATACATGTAAGTGATAATAACCAAACTGACAGATCAAATGAGGTGGAAGATGTAGAGTTTGAGCTGGGATTCAATTCCAGGGAGAGAAAAAGGTACTAAGTGTCCCAAACATAAGCACCGAACACTAGGTTCAGAATGAAGCAGGAGTTTAGTTGATAGGAATGGGGCATACTATGTCTTGCTAGGTTAGCAACTTATTGTCTGAATCTTAAAATGTCAGGATAAAGTTCTATAAATAATCCCAAATTTAGAAGTGGTCCTTGAATATGAAACGTATGTGACACTACACATACGGGCTGAAGTATTAAACTGCTTTGGGAACAGTAAGATGAGGGTATAAGAAACGAAGCAAATTCTGAGTGCTCTCATGAGAAGAATTTTAATATCTATTTGTAGATATAAATATAAATCCTTTCTGTTGTAAAAGTTATCAAGAGAAAAAAATATCCTAGCTTAAAGGGTCTTGACTGTCCTTTCACATAACCAAGTACATAGGAGTTTTTTTAAACATGTATTATCTGACCAAGATATATAGTTTCATGAGCCATCTGAACGGAAGAATAAACTATTTACTATTAAATATTAGACATGATTTAGAAGGATTCCTGTTTTTGTTTCCTTTTTCTTAATATGAATGGTCTAATATAATTGATACCTCTTTTCCAGTCATACTAACTCAAAATTTGAGAATCATCCGGGATTCTTTTTCCCCCTTTATCTTCTATATCATTAGTTACCAGATCTTACTTCATATGTATCCAGAAGTCTGTGGCTACCCATCCTTTTCTGAACTATGTGCATTTATGGATTTTCATATATTTCCTGACCTATTTTATTTATCTTTTAGCTAAAGGTATTTGTGACAGGTTCCATATATTCTGATTACTTTTAGTCATTGGAACAGACTCATTTTACTAATTAAGCTCCATCCAATATAATATCACAATTCTGAGCTCTTATCTTTGGAAAGTTTCTCCACCCCTGCTTGGAAGCCTCAAGTGGTGATTTTTGGAGCAGGGAGACATAGGGTCAATATCTTTATTAGTTCTAGTCTGTGTCCTTCTCAATTCACTAAACAGTTATAATTTCTTGCCTTTCCAAGTTGAAGCTGGGATACGAGAAGGAGAGTGAAGTGGTAAAAAGGATTCAACTTGGCTGGTACAGTTATAATCTGACTCAGGTTGCTTCTGATGACAGATGTACAATTTCAGGCTCATTATCTTATAGGAAATTTTTTAAGCCTCCTCAAAGAAACTTCTACTGGAAAACTCCAACGGAAAATGATTTGATATAAATAATGTGACTCTTCTTGTGCCTACTATTGATTCCCCACTATCCCCAAAGCCTCAGTAGGGTATCTTTGCCCCCCAGGTGGTCCTCTTGTGTGAGATTACTTTTTAGAAACACAATAGGCAGCATAGTTCTGATCGAGTTAGTTCTCCCAATGCAAACTCTCTATCATACCTACTCCATCTAAAAGCCATCTAGCCTCTGCCATTTACCCTTGGAATTGTCTTAATAAAGTTAAAACCTATCTTTGTGCCCCCTGAAATCCCAGGCTCATGTCAAGTTCTCTAAGCATTTCTGTTGAAGCACCTCAACCTTATGTTGGAGAAAAAGTACCCCCATTTCCTTCATAAGAGAACATATAGCCTACTGACAACACTCTCCCAAAGAACACTATTTTCCAGTCCTTTCAACTTTATTTTTGAACATCAAGGTAGATGAAGAGCTAATGTTGGTAGAATAATTTTCATAATCTCTTAGAATGTTCCTTTCAAGTAATCTGACACCTTCCCTTATTTGTTGTAGTGTTCTTGGCCTTTGCTTAAAACTCGAGAAAGAATCTCATTTCAATATCTGATTACAAATATATTTCTTTCTCACCAAGTACATTAAAAACTTCTTAAAGTCAAGAACGAAGGCAACATGGAGAGCTTGTTAGAAGCACAGACAACAGGGTCAGGTGTGCTTTGGTTCAAATCCAAGTTCTGTTACTTACCAGCTGGAGAGACCTTGACCATACTATTTACTTTCTCTGGGACACAATTTCTTCATCTGTAAAATGAGGCTAATAAGCTTACCTTATTGTAATAGATATCATTTATTGAGACATTTCTGTAATAGCATTTATTTAGCACTGTATCAAAAAAATAATAAGTACGCAAATCTCCTTACATCTATTGTTTCATGTGTACAAGATGGGATTTGTCATTTTCCCACATTTACTGATGAGGCTTGTATATGTTTATGAGCATGCCCACATTTAGATACCTATTAACTTGCACAAATGACAGAGCTGGAAATCTAGAAATTTCTCTTCCAAAATTCATGCCCACTGTGATAGATACACTGACAGCCAACCTTACTGGGCTGTTGAGAGGATTATATGAGATAACTGGTTTAAAGCACTTATCACTGTGCCTGATATATAAATTCCATTAGTAAATGACAGCCACCATTATATAATTTAATTTTACTCTTCTCTCAGTATTTCATGGTTACCAGCATACTGTCTTTTCATGGCTATTAATAAGCATTAATTAAATGTATAGATAAAAAAGTAATAATCTAACATTAATGTATGGTTATACATTTTTAACCTTGTATTTTTCCCTTTTTTATGTAATGTTCTTACTATAAACATTAAAGCTCCTTTTTGTATAATGAAATTAATAATATTATCATCATACCTTAATTTCAATTTTTCAATATTATTTTGGAAATGTTCTCTTCAAGGATGGAAAATAATTCAACCTCCAAATAAAAATAGAAAAAATAGGGGGCTTCCCTGGTGGCACAGTGGTTGAGAGTCCACCTGCCGAGGCAGGGAACACGGGTTCGTGCCCCTGTCTGAGAAGATCCCACATGCCACGGAGCAGCTGGGCACGTGAGCCATGGCCGCTGAGCCTGCACGTCCAGAGCCTGTGCTGCGCAACGGGAGAGGCCACAACAGTGAGAGGCCCGCGTACCACAAAAAAAAAAAAAAAAGGAAAAAGAAAAGTAGCTACCATATTCATTTTGTTTTAGAATTTGAAATCCTCTATCATGTGTAATTTAGTTTATATAATTATTTGTCTCATGTTTTATAATATTCATTTTGCAACTATAGTACCACACACTCACTAAGCACAGTGCTTACTATGCAGTAGCTGCTCAGTTAATACCTATGAAATGAAATAAATATTTCTTATCATCATTTTACAGAAGAGGAAATTGACATACATAAACATTAAATTAATTACCCTCTTTCACAAATCTGATAAACGTTGTTTTCAGACTTCCAAAACCAGTTTTTCTCACAATCAAATTCTAAAGTCTATTCTGTTGGAGTCGATGACTGACCCAAATCTCCAGGGCACTTGCAATCTCATTAAAAATTATACACATTTAAATATATGAGTCACTTTCTAGGTTTTTGAAATGGGCAGATACAGATTCATTTATCCAGTTATTTTACTAATGTTTGGAATATAGTAGAGCTATGAAACAGCCTTTGTAAGGAACTTTATTTATTTATATATTTAATTAGTTAGTTCTTAAAACAGCATATAATAAGAAACCAAAGTAGATGATTGGCTTTGATCAGTTTACTCACAATGTCATTAGTATCACATGGCCAGTATTGTTTATGGGACTTACCTTGGTAGGACGTTTATATGGTGTAACCTAACTTTCTCAAAAAGTAAGAAAAACACAGCCTTATATTTATTTCATTCAATTATTGTGTGAAGTTAAAAGAGTCTTGCTGAGTTTTTGGCTTGACAGAGTAGAGAGGCTAGGACTTTGGCCTAAAAATAAGAATATGTTCAATGAGGAGTCTCAAATAATAAATCTATTGAAGTTTTTGCTTCATTCAATAATATATGTTACATAAATACTGTATAGCAGCCACTTTCCTAAACTCCAGTTTTGTACAAGAATACTATATTAAACTTTCCTTGTTTAATATAAAGTGAACTAAGCAGAAAAGTTACTGGCATGTGTGGAGCACAGTTTCTACTAGGAAAATTTGTTTACTAAAAAAAGATAAGTAAAAGGAAACATAAAGGGGAGGTCATGGATTATGAATGCAATTTTTAACAGGGTAGTCAGGAAAAGCCTTTTGAAAGGAGACATTCTAATAAAAATCTGAAGGAAGTGAGGGAGGAAGTCATCAAGTATTTGGGAAAAATACTATTTCACACATTTAGAACAATAAATGCAAATAGTCTACATTGAAGCAAGACTGTGTTAGGAGAACAGCAAGGAAGCCAGTGAACAGAATGGAGAACCAGGATGGTAAAAAGAATAGTCAGAAACACATAGAAAAATGTGACAGAAAGTGGTGGAAAGAAAATAACATTGGACCCTATGAGTCATTACTGTATAACGATTTTGGATTTACTTAGAATGAGATTGAAAGACATTAGAGGGTTCTTAGCAAAGTGAACTCGTTATGTTTTATGGGTTCATGAGTTTATTCTGACTCTTATGTTAAAAATAAACTGAAAGGGGTAAGGGCAAAATCAAGGAGAATTGTCACAGGCTATTGCAAGACTGAATGGAGAGACGATGACTCAGTTCTGAATGGTTGACAGACTTAAATTGACTGACCTTATTAACAGTGGAGCTGTTGAGAAGTAGTCAAATTCTGAGTATTTATAGTAAAGCTGATGGAATTTGCCAAATATTAAAGCAGAGTCTGAAAGAAAGAGAAGAGTTGAAGATGATTTGAATATCATGTCACTAAATAACACTACTTGAAATACTGGAATTGCTATTGTACAAGACGGAGTAGACTAGAGAGGGAACAAGTTTGGACAAAGGACTAAAGTATGATGTGGTAGGTTAATTTGAGATATTCATCAGTCAGCAAAGTGGAAAGGTTGAGTTGGCCAATGGAGAGCTGAATCTAGAGTTCCAAAGAAATTCTGGACTGCAGATAAATATATTTGAGAAACTAAACATATTGACATTATTTAAATCCATAGATCTTGTACATTATATTCTGTACCTTTTCTTACAATTAAGACCCTTTCTTTTGCAGATAAGCACACTGATATTTAATCTATCAATATATACATGTATTAGATACATATTACAAATCTAAATATAATATGCCATTTCATTCCTAGTTATACACTAGTTGAAATACATGTATCTTTTCACAAAAAGGCAGAGGCAAGAGTGTTCATAACAACACTACTTATAGTAGTAATACTACCAGACTAGAAGTAACTCAAATATCCATCCTAGGTAAAAAGGGTAAGTAAATTCTGGTGTATTTATACAATAGAAAACTATAGAGTATTGAGAATGAATGAACTACAACTATCTACAGTAATGTAAATGAATATCATACACATCATGTTAAGCAAAAGAAGCCAAACTAAAAAAGCATATATTGTAATTTCCATTTGTATAGAATAGGAAAAAGTGTGAGAAGTCAAAATGGTGGCTGACACTGGCAGGGGTCACAAGTGGGACTTCTGAGGTGCTGATCCTGTTCTTTCTCCTGAGCTCAGTACTGGTTACATTACTGTGTTCACTTTGTGAAAAAGCATCAATCTATACACTTATGATTTGTGTACTTTTCTCTATTTTTGTCATATTTCAAATACACCTGTATCTATTGACCTCAAGTCTCCCTCCAACTACTGATGTTGGAAAAGACACAGTAAACAGGGAAAAATGGACATAGTAATTTTTCATTAGAGAGAAAAACATTACTATAGCAATGAACTTAAATAGATGAGAAGAGATGGGAAGTAGTACACAAGATGAGAATTTGGTCACTGATAGCAGCTTGGGTAGATCATCCATTGTGCCTGAGGAAAGTGACAGTGCATGCATACAGATGCAGGTATGAGAGTGGATTCTCACTGGGGTGAGAACTTTCACGTTTCTATATTGATTGCTTTTATCTTCCACATGAAATCTGAATCATGATTAAATCATATTAGAGTTAAGACAGGGAAAAGTGTTGAATATTTAATGAGAGAGAAAGTAAAAATATAGCATTTAGGAGAGTAGGAGATTAACTTACTGGGAAAATATTGCAAGAATATTGGGCCTATATGATTTCAGTTTCAAGAAATTGAAGTGAGTTGAATATAGTGTGTGTGCGCACACATGTGTGGCAGTGTGAGTGTACATTTTCCAACCATATTTAACTATACCAGTATGGAAGAAAGAAAAGTGGATGTAAGCAGGGTTATTGTTTAGCTCACTCGTTAAGATAAAGTGAGAGAAGTGTAAGATAACTGAATACATGTGCAGGCAAATAAATTTAATGATTGAACATAGAATTTAATCTATAAATTTGGATATGAGGACATGAACAAAGTAATAGTGAAAAAGTGCTAAAACAATGTATTATAGTTACTAAAGGCATTGAGAATTTTGAAGTTTCTTAGCGCTTAAGGTATGAGAGGCAGTGAGATAAAAGACTAGAAAGTGATGGTTAGGAAATTAAAATTTAAAATACGCAGTATTGGCACTTAACACTGTAATGATAAGGTCAAGTGTAATGCCATGGGAATAAGAGAGCAAGAAAGATGAGATCACAGGGACAGAGGAAGTAAAAAATGTTGGAAACCAGAATTTTGGTAAAATCATCTATGTTGATTATGATTTGATAGAATCATCTATGCATAATATTGAAATCATCATAAGTTATGAGAGAAGTAGAATCAGAAATAGTAACAGTGACCTAGTTAAGTTCTGAATATTAAGAACTTAAGTATTGAATATTAAAGTATTGAAAAGATGCAAGGTGGGAGTACACAGTGGATCTACATATTGACTCAGAATTTTATATTTTGTAATGATGTCATGAAAAGTAAAAATATATTATCTCAATTTATCTTTTACTTAATGTGGTCATTTTGCTTTGAAAGCTGAAATATTTCATAGTTATAGTGTATTAGGCTTATTCCTTTTTTTGATTATATTTATGTGGAAAATTCCAATTCAACTGAATATGACAAGTTTATATATATATGAATGTCCATTGAGCAAGGATTGCTCAGAAATATACAACATATATTTTCAAATAAAAGCAATATTTGATCTAATTTTCACCAAGAAGAGGAAGCTTACCAAGATAACAAGTGAAAAATCATATTAATATTTAGCAATATAGCTTGCTTCTCTAACCTGACCACAACAATGGCAAATACCTTCAAAATGTCCTTAAAATATTTGTATTTTCTTTTCTTAGCATGTGTTTGATTTTGGAGGCTTAGTTTTGTGAATTTTTGTGAGATAATTAAATCAGTAGACAGTTGCTTTACCTGATTTTGATATCCTTGTAAACATACATTTCAAACAGTATTCCAAAATCTTTACATATTATACTGAGATGTGTCAATTTATATAAAATGTAGACTTCTTCAGGAGAATAGTTGAAATATGGTATTTATTTATTCCCAAGGTCTTTTATAAGAAACAATGAAAGACTTCTGTGCAAGTATAATGAATTTAAAACTACTTCAACTTTTTATAAAGTTTATTAAATCATTCTTCCATTTAAGCTACTGATATAGTGCAGAAGTTATTTCAAGGATTTCTAGCAATCTATAGAGGTACCTCAGAATGCTGTAGGCTGACAGAGAGCAAAATTGGGCAATATAACTCTTGGCTCTCACTTCAGCCTTTGCAGCCGCACTTTTATCTTTTTGTATATTAGCACTCTGCTTAAGGTTATGATTGAAACAATAATTTCTACTAGTGAAAAGAATAACAATTAAAAATACCTGGTCTTCAAAAATGGGCACTAGATCTCATGACGGGTTTTGTCTACATAACCATTCTACATAAAACACAAATAATAACTCATTTTTTTGTCTTTCCTCACTATATTATAAACTCCATAGGGTAAACGTATTAGTCTGCTTAAAAAAATTAGATGTCATAACACCTTGAACTGTTCCTGATACATAGTGAATGCTCCATAAATATTTGTTGAGTAAATTTATATGGAGACAGAAGCCTATGCAATTATTACTCTCTCAAGGTTTCCCTTTCTTCCTTTAGAAAAAAAAAATGGGAGAAAAACTGTTACCTCAGTTGTGAAGAACAAATTAGGTAATATGTACAGAAGTTTTCCATAAACTATTGAGTACTATCTCTACTAAGCATGAACTATATAACACAGTGATTAGATAAAAGAATTTACTTTCATTAGCTCAATATTCAAAGACACAGAGAATCATACATGAATAAATTTGTTGACAATATTTTTTTCCAGTAACCTCAAACATAATAATTTTTGAAATATGTGGATAATCCACAAAGAGATGGGACTAAAAGCCTGAAGCAAACGTAGGTAGATAAAGGTCCTACAGTTTTACATGGGAAAAAGAATGACTCTAGAGGAAAACAAAACCAACATTCTATCTTGACTTCAGACTATGATCTGGAATATATTGTTCCAATCAGCCAGAGTAAATTTTGAAATAGCCCTACTGTTAGTACAGATATAGCAATGAGTGTATAAAACACAATGGCTACCATGGAATGCTCTTACTAGAGGAAGGCAGAATGTTTGGATCATGGTCATTTTCATAATAACATATTCTCTGTCAGAATCTGTACTAGGCATTTTATATACATAATATCTTTGAACTGCCATAATAGCTCTTAGAGTTCCATATTATTTTTCTCATCAAACTGCAAAGAAATGAGTGAGTTTTGCAAAATGACTCAAGCAAAAAGTAGAAGATATGAAATTCAAATTTCATTTTCAACAGCTCTAAATTGTGGTTTATTCCATTTTGGAAAATGGAGCCATACACAGTAGAAAAAACTGGTGGAAACAATTTGGCAGAATAGTAAAATTAAGTTAAAAAGCTGTACTATAAATAAAGTCCCTGTCACAAGAAAATAACATCTTAGCATAGAATACCACCATAATTCTGATCAATGGAAATAGAAAAACAGGATTTGAACAAAACAGCCATTTTATTATTTAAAAAGTGCTGGAAATGCACACCAGAATCCCAATACAATGTTTATAGTCATTGTCTGTATCTGTGCAATTATGCTTATATTGACAGTTTACATAAATATATAAAATTATTTTCCTATACTGTAAGTCAATCACATTTAACTCATCATTTTAGAGTCTTCCTAAAGTTTCAATTTCAAAAAATGTCCTGACTTGCTGGATAAATATAGCAGAGCCAACGTAGAATCATCCTCTCTTTCCTGCTGGAAGCCACACAAAATCAACAAGGAAAATAAAGTCATAAACCTGCTATGATAAAACTAAGAGACTGAGAAAAGCTACCTAAGCAAAAATGCGTATTTCAAATAATAGTCAATATTAGATAAAATTCACTATCAAAGTAAATGGTCAATTTCAGGAAGCATTAGCAAAACTACTAACATTGGAGTGCAGGGACAGAGTCCATAGACATACCTTACTGGTGAGAAATCAGTGCAGGCAGAGTTGTAGGAAAAACTTCTGGACCTGATTTGGTTCAGACAGGCAGACACGAAGAAATATAGATTGCCACATATGAAAGGAACAGTCTGTCTCTGTGGAATCTTAGGAGGGATTCTTTGGACTTTAAAGTCTAAAACATACCACTCCCTCATCCACTATTGGAAAATATTACAAATGGCTGCTTCAGAAAACTACAATTCATTCAATTATGAACAATTTAAGGAGGATGGCACAATCTTCATACGAAGATCAAAATATCAAGAAAATAAAATTAACACTTTTGATTTAAAAAACAACCCCATGGCAAAATGCTGCCATACAGGAGATGAAAGTTGAGGACATTTCACTATTAATGCTGTGCAAGATATCCAATCCACTAGACAGTGTCAATAATGATAAGATTTTCTCACCGTTCATGAACAGTCATACAGTGGTATTTTTCTGTAGAGTGTTTCATCTGAACCCCTGATGCCTTCTTCTTGTATTAGTACTTAGAAATATGCAAACCAAGATTTCTCAATGGAACTCAAATGTAGATGTTAGTTTATGTCTTGTAAGTAAAGCACCTAACTCAGTGAACTTTCCCCAATCATTTTCAAAGCTAGGAGAAAACCAGCCATTCTCTTAGATGGCAATCATTTACATGATTACTGGGTGTTCTCTAGCAAATTTCTCACAGTGGGAGACTTTTTACAGATAAGAAATTCGTCAGAGATAGAGGAATAGATTGCAAAACAGTCGAGTTAAATGTTAATATAGGGAAATTTTGTCTATTTAAACATTATTGCTTTGTTTTGGAGTGTAGGTTCAAATAAGCTTTAGAATATAAACTTTTCCAAGAAGTCATTTTCTTTAAGAAACTAGCTAGGTTAAAAATAAACTTTGGTCAGCAGAAAAACTGTTTAGCTAACTGTAATCCTTAGCAGAAGAAGAGCAAGGGGAATCAAACCCCATCAATTGTGTGATAAATACCCTAGGCTATAGAACTTTCAAGCAGAGGGTAGTCATGTGAGAGAAGCACACACACACACTAGGCAAAATTTTTATTCTTTAAATTAAAGTCATGAGATTGGGGGCCTGACAGGTTGAAGTTGAGGGCACAATCATCAGGCTTTAAAAAAATGTCCTTTTTGTTTTATTTTTATTTTGATACAGGCAGTGAAAAAATTCAAAAAAACCTCTTCTTACCCAATCTGTATAGGTATAAATAGCTGAATCCTAGGGAGATAAGTTTAGTTCAGCAGCTTTGCTAATTGAAAAACATTGACATCCAAATTGACCTGCTTCTTTTTTACCTCTAAGACCACAAGCCTCATATTGGCAGCTGGGTGGCATATAGAACACATCAAGTAGTGTCTGAGTGCAGACAGTTTTTAGAGAAATGGAAGGGTTATAACCAAGGATACATAGGTAGCAAATTATATCATGTAAGAATGGTCAATGGTACATCAAAGTACTCATGATATTATTTTTCTTTAAAACTTGCCTTAAAGTAGCATCTGATTTTAAATAATTTAAAGAAATAATGTGCATATGTATTTATATGTGTATTTAGAGCATAATTTTGGCAGAATAGGCCATGAGCTTTTGATATATTCTGTTACTTTTAGTAAATTTGGTTGACTTAAATTTCAAAATGTTTTTTTAGATTTTTTAGGGCTCTCTCTATTCAAAGATTTTTGTTGTAGATATTGTTATTCTTATTTGTTAACTAAAATTTTGTTTTAAGGACCTCCACTGAACTCAATTTAACATTCTGAACAAAAAGTAAAGTTTGTAGTCTAGATGCAATTATAATGATAATTATTTTTGTAAAGAGCAGAAAAAGTAGTAAAAAATGTGAGAAAAAAAGAGAAGAAAAAGGGAAAAAATAATGCAGCAGGGACACATATAGAAAGACACCAAAATATAAGGATGCAGAAAAAATGAGAACTTTATTCTCAATATATTTCTCTCCGACCACTGAAGTACACTTAGCATTGTGACATGTCTCTCATTTTAAATAGAAATCTGAGCTTGAGAGACAGATATGGAATTTTTTTTTAATCAACTTCCTCCTGCTTATTTCTGTTACTTTAATATTTTCTTTTATGGAAGTCAGGTGTTCTTTCTACATCTTTCTCTAGAGCAAAATGCTTTAAATTCGTGAAACATACTCATTTTCCTAGTTCCTCTTCTGTGATTGTCTCTTGGAGCAATTATAATCAGGCTTCCATTCACATCATCCCATCCAAACAGCTCTTGTTAAAGTTACCAATAACTTCCAGGTAAATTAATCCACTGGTAATATCTGTTTTTATCCTATTGATCTGTAACATTTGACAAAATAGATAAACTCCTTTTTCTTGAAAACTTATACTTAATTTGACTTTTGGGCCCATACTACTACTCTCTCGCTAGTCTCTTTTTCTCAGTCCCCTTCGCTCTTAACCCCTATTTTCCATTGGATGGACTACTTCCCACAGGGTTCAATTCTCTACCATTTTATTAGAGTAGTTAGTACATTCACAGTTATTATAATGCTTATATGGCTCTACTTCTTCATTTTCTGCCTTCATTTGGTTAATTAAATATTTTCTAGTATTCCATTTGATTTCTTTATTGACTTTAGTCATACTTTCATATGTATGTATAAGTATATATATGCTTACACATACATGTATATGTACTTATTAGATATGTGTGTATTCATTATATATATTCTGATTAGAGATTACAATGTATATCCTTAAATATACTATTGTACTCATATTTAATATTAAACCATCTTATATAAAATTCTAACAATAGTATAGTTTCATTAAACCTCTCACTCTTTTTTTGTTTTATCTATATCTATATATCTAGATATAGATATTTATTCAGTTTTTCTATCTGGTATAATGTCCCTTCAAACTGAAGAGCTTCCCACAGCATTACCTTTTACCATTACTTTTAGTACAATTTTTTGTCAACAAATGTTCTCATTTTTTTCCTTATCTAAAAGTATCACTTTTTTTCCATATAAATATTACTTTTATTGTATGTAAGATTCTGGAATTATTAATATAAATATTTTTTAGCACCTTAAAGATAGTGTCTTCCTGCCCACATTTCTGTATGATCTGAAGTCAGCCATCAGTTTTATTTTTATTTTTGTTTCTCTGCATGTGTCCTTTACTCTGCTGTTTTCAAGATATACTTTGGTCTTGCAAAGTTTGATTTTGATATGCTTAGGTATGGTCTTATTTTACCCCAGTTTTTCTGAGATATATTAAGCTTGTAGGATCTATACATTAATGTTTTTCATAAATTTGGTGATATTTTCTTGAATATATTTTCTGCTCTGTTCTCTGTGTTTTCTTGATGTTAGACTTAATTACAACCATGTTGGACCACTTGCCATTGTTCCACAAATCATTAATACTTTGTTAAATTTTTTCAATATGTTCCTTTCTTCTCATCAAATTAGATATTATTTTATTGATCCATCTTCAAGTTTGCTGACTTTTTATTTTTCAATATCTAATAGGTTCCCATGTATTTATTCATTATGCCTATCTTTTTCTTTAAATCATTAACCATATTTATAATGACTGTTAAAAAGTCCTTACCTGTCAATATTAACACCTGCAGTCATCTCAAATTTTATTTTTAGTGCATTTTTATTAATTTATAATGGGTCATATTTTTCTGCTTCTTCACATGTCAGGTATTTTATGCTTGATATTGTGGATTATACTTTGTAGGATGTCTGGATTGTGTTGTGTTCCCTCAAGAATTATTGATTTTTTTTGTCAAGTGTCTTCTTTTTCAAGTCAGATTTGGTTTTATTCTTTGCTTCAGCATGTCTATTTGCTTCCTTTCTTTCTTTCTAATTCTGTGCTTTGTTTTCATTCAAGGACACTGTACTAATTTCAGTTGGCATGGACTTTTGGAATCTCAAGTGAGCAATGAACTTCCTAGCCAGGTCTAATTTTCATTGGAAAGTTAAGAATTCTATTATCTCTCCATATGCCATGATCTCTGGAGTCTCTGTTCTGATCTCAGCTTCCTAGAAGTTGTTCTCTGCTAGACCTCGTTGGAGTCTTGCCCTATACATGCACAGCCCAGCCCTCAGACAAATAACCCCAGGGAATATTTGCATATTTCTGTGTCTACCTTCTGTGCATCTTTCTACTCTTTAGTAACCTGTTCTACAAATTTAAACACTTTAGCAGATCTTGATTTTGACTTCTCAGCTCAACAAGTCTGTCATCTCATTAGGCCATAATTCAGAACATACCCCCAGGAAGAAATATTGGTTGAACTTAGGATTCGTAAGAGTTATCCTTTTCTTATGGATCACAGCTCTTATGCATACTGCCCAATGCTTGAAAACAGATTCACATGTTTTGTCCATTTCTATATAGTTTGCTTTAGAAGCATGGGTCTCATACCAATTACTCTGCCATGGCTAGAAACCAAAGTTTGCCCCTCTTACACATCTTGACGTGCAATTATCTTCTCAATTAATTTGAATTCCTGATCATCATTAACAAATATAGTAAGTTTCTTCACAGTTAATGGCAATGCTTTATTTCCAGTTGCTCAGACAAATTCTTGGAGTCATTCTTAACCCTTCTCTTTTTCTCATTCTCTGCATCCAATTCATCTGCAAATTCTAGTTTTACCTTCAAATTATATCCATAATATATCCTTTATTCTGGTGCAATAGCTTTCAAACTGGGTTCTTCATTCTGTCTTTGACCCTGTCAAGGTTGCCATTATCCTACACAGCATTTTTGTGCTTATTAGAAAAAGATGTCACCTATGATCAAAACTTTCACTACTTTTTCATCTTAGGAAAAAATTCCCAAGTTCTTACAGTAGCCTGAGAGGATACAGGATCCTACCCCTATTATCTTCATCTCCTATTACTCTTCCCTTTGTTTACTCTCCTTTTGTAGCACTGACCTCTTTATTGTACTTACAATAGATGAAGTTTCTTCCTACCTCAGAACCTTTGCACAGAATGTTCCCTTTGACTAGAATGATGTTCCCCAAATATGCACATAGGTCTCTGCCTAACTATCGCTTAAAAAAAAAATGAAGCTATATCTGACTTCCTCATTTAAACAATATTTTCTCCTAATCAAATCCCAAACCATAACTACCACCTGGGAATCACAGTCCCTCTCTCACAATCAGTCTATTAAATCAAAGGAGCAAAATAATTTAAATAGATAAATAAATAGTATTTATAATAAATTTTTGTCACTTTTGCTCTATAGTATTTGCTTTTCCCTCCGGAAAAGCAAAATGAAGTGAAAAACTTCACTTTTTCATTCAAGGAACAACCTTTCCCAAATTGAACATTGTCAGTTCTGGAGCCCAGCCCAATGTTATAGACTATTTAATAGAGTCTTTTAGTTAGTATATCATTAGATCTATTTGTAAAGTCATCATTCTCTTATGTCTCTTGATTTTCAAGTTATATAATTTATTTTAACAACCAGAAACTCTGTAATCTTAAATTCCATTGATTTTTATAGAAAAACTTATTTTCTTACCATTATGAACTGAGCCCTGTCTCACTCACGTGGGTTAAGTAAGCTCCTTCTTCTAACATCTAGTTTTGATAAGATCAGCCTTATCTAAAACAAGTACCTAAAATATCTATCAATATTAGTAATATATAGACATGGAGAAACATTAAATTAAGAATTTACTGAGTTCAAATATTAACTAACTTCCTATTATTAAACTTTGTGGACATTATAATTCTTAATGTAACATATCGTCTATGTTTCTGTTTTTCTGCATATGCTTTAATTCCTCAAGGGCATTCTTGTTCCAGTTGCAGTGTCTGGTACATAAAGTTTGGCTTGCTAAAAATATATTGAGATACCCACAGAAAATTGCAAGACCTGGGTTCGGTTGTTAGGAAAAAAGTTGATGATAGATTGAGGAATTTAAGTGTGTATTTGCCCATGGCATGGCCTAGATAAAAGTGGCTCTAGAAAAATAAATTTCTGTTTGATGGGGAATAAAACAAAATATAAAGGTTTGTCTTGGTTTAATAGTGTTTTAATAATAAATAGATAGATATAAAAAGTACAGCATTGTATAAGGACATTGAAGAATAGATTAGTTAGTACAAACTATTGTCAGCAATATATGATAGAGATAAAATATCTAGTCATTTCATATTTTAAAGATATGATAATGGAAAGAAATAGCATCCAGAAATGAACATATATACCTAGGATAGGTGTACTATGAGACTGCAGAAGGAGCCTCCATGGGGGATAAAGAGACAGAACTTATGGAGAAGCAAGAGAGGAAGGAATTTTGATGTTATAAAAATATGTAAAAACAAGCTAAGAGCTTCTTGTATATGGGACATGTAATTTTTCCTCTGGCAAGCTCACCAACAGCATAAATAAATTGGAATAAGACACTCAACATTTCCTTATGTCTTCTACCTGTTGGTTTCACTGAACTTAGCTGCATTGACAGGTCCCTAGAGGGTAAATGGCACAACTCATCCCTTGGTGTCTGTCCTGTTAATGTCAATTACCTTATTTGGGATTTTTATCTTTGTAGGAGTCTGCTGCATCAGCTAATCATCCTTGAACTTTACTCTTGGCAACAAAGTTGAAGTCAAACTAATAAGGGATAGAGAAAGGCCATGGATCTGAATCTATAGTATAAAATAGCAGTTCTCAAAGTGTGGTCCTCAGATCACTGGGAATTCCTGAGACTCAGGACATCTACAAAGTCAAAATACATTATTTGCTCATTTCATTGTGTTGACATTTGTATGATAGTGCAGAAGGAATCTTGGGTTAAGCTCTTGGCATCTTAGCATAAATTAAGTCAGGGGCAGAAATTTGTACTGATAATATTTATTCTTCACTGCCATGCCTTTACAGTAAAGGAAATGCCAGTTTTAATTAAGAACATCTTGATAAAATAGTAAAAAAATATTGATTTTATTAAATCTTGGTCTTTAGGCACATGTCCTTTTTAATACATAGTGTGATGAAGTGTGATGTAACCCAAAAACACTTTTCTATATTCCATAGCACATTGGTTTTCATTATGAAAAGCACTTATGTGGTTTTTGTGATTGGTGAGATGAACTAACCACATTTATCATGGAACATCATTTTTTTCTTGCAACAATGGCCAAACAACATATAAACTATGGTTATCAGGCATTTGCACTTACCAAAAAACTGTGAGCCTGTAGTTTTAAGGAAAATAATTGATAACATGATGTTAATAATGAAATTCAAGTTTTCAAGCAAAACTCTGAATTTTGAAAAATGTGTATCTACCACTGTTATGTTGACAGATTCCTGGTATTTAAATATTTTTTTTCTGATGAAATTAGTGGTGATATTAACAAATGTGATTTTTTTGAAATCGTAAATGAAATGTGTCAAGTTTTCGAGAATCTACATAACTCAGTGAAGCAATAATTTTCCAAGTAACCAGTGTATGATGTCACTAAATCATGTGCACTTAAAACATGAATTCAAAGTGCAATATAGATAGATTTCAATGTAACTGCATGAAAGTGTTTCTCACTTCCTGTTGGCCCTCGCCAGCAGTGTTCTCTAACTCCAGAACAGTCTTTTTGTCAATTTAGGCTATCTCATATGCTTCCAAAATCCTCTCAGACTCTACTCATTGCCCACTACTAAAACCACACCTACATTTATAGATATTTGTTCTTCAGCAACTCCCTTTCAAGATACCACAATCTGCATTAGTTATCTATTGCTGAATAAAAAATTACCACAAATTTAGCAGCTTAAGAAAACACTCATTTCTTTGGGTGCTGAATCCAGGCATGGCTTATATGGAACACCTGTTTTAAAGTGTCTCACAAGACTGCAGTCAAGAGATCCACTAGCATCTCATTCAAAGGCTCCTCCAGGAAAGTATCCACTTTTAAGTTCTCGTGCTTGTTGGCAGAATTTGGTTTCTCATAGGTTGTTGGACCCAGGGCCTCTTTTCCTTGTTTGCTGTTGCCATAGTCACCCTAGATTTCTTACCATGTGGGCCTCTCCAATTCGGCTACTTGCTTTATCAAAACTTGCCCTTTGGGCTTCCCTGGTGGCGCAGTGGTTGAGAGTCTGCCTGCCGATGCAGGGGACACGGGTTTGTGCCCCGGTCGGGGAAGATCCCACATGCCTTGGAGAAGCTAGGCCTGTGAGCCATGGCCGCTGAGCCTGCACGTCCGGAGCCTGTGCTCCGCAACGGGAGAGGCCACAACAGTGAGAGGCCCACGTACCGCAAAAAAAAAAACGAAAAACAAAAACTTGCCCTTTGAGGAGACAATAGAGCTAGTCTCTAGCAAGATGGAAGTTAGCTTGAGTAATCTAATCACTAAAGTGACATCTCATCTCCTTTGCCATATTCTTTTAACTAGAAGCAAACCTCAGGTCCTTCACACATCAAAGGGAGGGGTAACACAAGAAAGTGAAACCCAGGACACAGGGATCATTGTTGGGCCACCTTATAATCAGCCAGCTATAGTTATTAATGGTGATTTTGTTGGTTGTTGGAATTACTTGTGTATTCCTGTTTCATTGTGGTCAATTCTCTGCATTTTAAAAACATATTTCATAATTTCATAAGTTAACCTGCACTGCTTTCATATTAAAATGATATAATTAATCTTTATTGGATCTGAACATTTGGGAGGATACTTCTATCAAAATTAGCTAAAAATCTAAGATATTATATGTAACATTTTGCCCTTGATTCTAAGAATCAATGTTGAAGTTGAATTATGGTATCTGTGTTAATCCTGATAATTAGCTTATTTGATTTTTTTTCTCATTTCCAAGTCCCTGTTTATTTAATTATATTTTAATAGCAATATATGAATGTTGTAATTATTTTAAGGATATAAAACATGTTATTTCTAATAATTCTAGATTGAGGGCATATCTGTATCTTCATATTTATATCCGTATCTGTCTAGATATTAAAACATAATAAAATCACTATATTCAATAGTTAGGTTTTCTTTAAAACTCTACATCATTTGTAAATATCCTTTCTTTTTATAGATTCTTAGGGCACAGCTTCTCTATAATACTTTATTCTTTACCAACAATGTTAGTTTGCCTGTACGGTGGTTCAACAATTTTCAATTATAAGAACATCTGTCATATTTCTAAAAGGTTGTTGTTAAAGCTACCTGAGATACCTAAACTCAACAAAAATTCAGTAATTCTAGGTTGTAAAACTGAAGATACAGTTTCTTGTGCCAGTATATTCCCTTTGACTTTAACTTTGATTATTAGAGTTCCAAAGTACTTTTTTATTTATTCTATTCTACATAACCAGATTTTATAGCTATTGAGGGCAAATGTGTATATCTCTAGTTTTCTGATTAATTTCTTGATAACTCCTTAGGACAGTAACAGAAAAAAACTAATTCCTTCCTTTAGAATCTCTATCTTGAATTATTCAAGTAGTAAGAGGAGGCATACTCAGTCTGATAGGGGTCAGCAATCCTACTCAGTGTACTAGGAAAATAGAAACTAAAAATCAGATTTGTTTCATTGACTTTATCAGTCAAGGTTCTGAGAAGTGGTTCACACAATTTTGGGGGCTGGCAAGTCTAAAATTTGTAGGGTACACAGGCAGGCTATAAACTCAGGTAAGAGTGGATAGTATAGTCTTGATGCAGAATTTCTTCTTCTGGAAACCTCAGTTTTTGTCTTAGGGTCCTCAAATGTTTTGATAAGGCCCACCCACATTATCAAGGGTAATCTCTTTTACTTAAAGTCAACTGTTTGGGGCTTCCCTGGTGGCGCAGCAGTTGAGAGTCCGCCTGCCAATGCAGGGGACATGGGTTTGTGCCCCGGTCCGGGAAGATCCCGCATGCCGTGGAGCAACTGGGCCCGTGAGCCATGGTCGATGAGCCTGCGCGTCCGGAGCCTGTGCTTCAAAGTGGGAGAGGCCACTTTGAAATTGGTCCTGCACATTATAGCAGACACAGTAAGTGTTTTAGTGATGACACATGTGGTTTTACATCCTGGCCAGGCACGTGGTGTTGCTGCCAAATATTAGAGTTCCAACATTACAATTCACAACAATTCTTTTCTCAAAGTATAATCAGAGTGCTAGGATGATAGGATCCACTTGTCCTTCTAGTCACATAAATGGTCACAGTCAGCCTTCTCACATGGCACTAGGTCTATCATACTGACTCAAAGTTACTGCTTTCTGTCTCAATTTATTAATGGAATTTTATTTCAAGAATCTCTTTGTTCTTTGACCCCATTTGTCTTTGGTCAGAAAAACCCTTTATATATCACAGCAAATGTGCTTAACCTCAAATTAGTTCCTTCAAATAGGAAGCTCATTTCCTCTCCAGTCATTTCCATAGACACTGCTTTTTGCCCTTTCCATGGACTACTTTCTCTGCTTGGAGCAGTTGCCCTTTCCCTTGTTCCCCATCTTTTATTTAGTTAACTCCTCACATATCTCTCAACTGTTATTTTGCCATGGCAGCTTTTCCTGACTACCCAGTTTAAGGCAGACTGCACCTTCTTATCCCTGCTGTCTTATCCTCTCCTATTATCATGTACTTCTTACATAATCACACTATTAAGGAGTTTTGTGTGTGTGTGTGTGTGTATGTTGTTTTCTTTTGTTTTGTTGTATGTTTCTGCTTTTGGGTAATGATTTATTTAGCATCTGTCTTCTGTGCCCAGTACAATATTTAGATTCATGTAAGAAAGGTCTCTGCATGGGACCTCTGCTGTAGAGGTTCCATTCTGATCTTCATATGTGTATTTGCCTCTTCCCATAGGTTGAGGAATCTGTAGGGTAAAGGAGACCTGCCCACAGTTTGCCATTTTCTTCTCCTCTGACTATGCTTTGAATAACTAGCATCCTGGAGTTTCCCCACTCAAATGGTCACAAGCTCTCTTCTCTTGAAGGTGGACCAACCTCTAAACTCAAAGGATGGCCAAAGAGAAGAATGAGTGTAGACGGAGGTTTGGGATGTCCATATGTGTGCAATAAGGAAACATCATAGTGTGGGCCAGAAGGAAGTTTTAGGAAGGAAATGGGTGTGGGAACTTGTGTGTAGAAAGGTTGAGAGCTTGGCGGGCCAGGGCCACAGGCTGACTCGGACTACACTATTATGTTCTTAGCTGCAATTCTTAGAAATCCAACAATTCTGAACTCAAATATGGTTCATTATGAAGATATGTCTGACAAAATAAACGGATAGAGTTTATCTTATTTAACAATGATTCGTAATTTTTAAATATTAGGTTGGCCAAAAAGTTCATTTGGAGTTATGGAAACCCCAAATGAACTTTTTGCCCAGCCCAATATTTTGACATATGGTATTTTGTCACATCTATAGTAGATTGTGTGCATAATGAGAAAAAGGAAACACTCTACATCGTTTCCTGTTCTTCTCAGATCACAGAACATGCCATAGAGTGAAGATTCCCCTAAAATAAATTTAAATAATTAAAAAAAATCTAGATTAGAAGTTGAGAAGACCAATCAAGTTTCTATTCTCTGGTTGCCTTTAAATCATTATTTGTCATTATGCAAATTATTTGGTCTCTTGGCTTCCAATTGCAAAATATGCGAGTTTGAATTTGGTTATAGCTAAGATACACTCCAAATGTAAAAATTCACTTTCAAAGTTTTAATTAATAGGCACTGAAGTGTATTTAACAAAATTTGTTTTAAAATGTGGAACAGAGAGACATAATAATTGCAGTTCAATGCAAAAGTGATCAAATTTGACACCTGAACAACAAACTCTACAGTAACCTGTGTATCTCTGCTAGACTGTTTAGCTTTTAATAATTATTTCTCTGAAGAAACCTAGGAGGGGAGGCAAATTAGTTACATCTTGCATTTTACAAACAAAGAAGCAGAGCAAGAGAAGATAGACTATTACCATCTTTACCAGAAGAACAAAGGCTGGTTTTGCTGTCAGAACTTGGTTCTCCTGGTGACCCTGGCAATGAGTTACTCCTCATACCTCGAACTGAAGGGAAGCTAGTGGGGGAGGAGGGGCTCTACTTGCTGATTTCGCCTCCTGTCCTTGCCTGAGTCACTTTCGAGGATTGTTTTCCAACAAATCAAAGAAATCTGATCAATGATATCTTCAACTCAAAAAATATATGCTCCCTCTTTTTCTCCTGTTCTACTCAACTACATGTTAACCTTGCCATTTGTCTTCTACTTGCCTCTTCCAAAAGGTATACACCTTAGAAAATGTAAGAATAATACTGAGCTCTAACAATGGTTAGTGTTACATATTTTACATATTGAAATTTACAGGGAATCTTTATGAAAAGTCCTGAATTATTAATTCTTTTTAATTTTTCACAAAACTATATATACGCATTTTAAAATATTGTTATATTGATAAATTTGTAGTGCTGAGTAGAGTGTTCAATCCAGATCTACAATTCATTTTTAGCTGAATGAAAGAATGATAGATACATTAAGATATGTATGAAATTTCCAAGGGTGTTCAAAAATTAGCACTTTGTTAAATGAATATATATTTTGATCAAATAATAAATATTGAATTTTTACTATATATAATGTGAAGTGAAAATATGCACAAGACATAGACCCAAGCTTGAGGAACTCCAAGAGAAAGTATCTGGCAACTGTATGAATTACCAATTTTCTGCAAAAGTTCAGGTATTTATTCAGGTGATTTTTCTAAATTTTTAACCTAATACTCTTTAATATTTATAAGTGCAAGATTTCTTATTTAAATGTTGTTACAAATCATTTATATGCGAAAGACTGACACAGAGACACAGAAAAAGAGAGAGTAAAAATGATTAAATAAAAATTTAAAAATCAAAGGGAGGAATATTTAACAGTGAACAGAATTGGCCAAAAGGTTTTCTTGTCTTGAAAGTATCAGTATCTATATTCATAGGCTTATTTTTGATTTGTTAATTGCATGATTACATTATTGGAGTCATTTTTATTTATTTATTTATTTATTTATTTATTATTTTTATTTTTTTTTGCGGTACGCGGGCCTCTCACAGTTGTGGTCTCTCCCATTGCGGAGCACAGACTCCGGACATGCAGGCTCAGCGGCCATGGCTCACGGGCCCAGCCGCTCCGCGGCCTGTGGGATCTTCCTGGACCGGGGCACGAACCCGTGTCCCCTGCATCGGCAGGCAGACCCTCAACCACTGCGCCACCAGGGAAGCTCTATTTACTTTTTAATTTGATGTTTAGAGGTTTTTCCTCATTCTCTCTTTGAATTCCCTCAAAAGTTAAAAGCAAACTTGTGGGACCAAATTATAGTATCAGTTTTCCTACCTTATGTAATTCCATGATGTTCTGGTGGTAATAAAAGGAAATGTTATACTTCTCCTTTCAATTTTATCTCCCATTCAGCTTACCAGTTTCTCCATAGGTTGCTTTTTTAGCATCATTTACCTTTAAATGAAATAGATGTGATAGTGATTAGTGCTGGGAGTGGATGGTTGAGGTGGAATGTAGAAGAAATTCATGATAATCCCTTTTCCTGTTGGGACTGTAAACTTATTTTACCAACAAATTGACTTCTTTGCCAAATTAAATTAAAAAAAAAAAGATAAACAGGCAGGCATATTACTATAGACATATATATTGAAATACTATTGTTTTTTTCTTTGTTTTGGTGAAGGGAATCTCAGATAAGTGAGAAAGGATTGTTTTATCAACAAAAAATTATGCTAATTTAGTTATCTACACATAATAGTTTTATTGTTGTCAAATAACAGAAAACTTTACTAATTAAATGTGGATTACATTATTGGGTTTTTATTCACCATAAAAATATTACCTGCTTTGAAATGCAACACCGATTCTAAAGCAGTATTGCTCTTCACACACACACAGCTTTTTTTCTGGATCTAGAGAACTCTGTCTCTGGGATCTCCAAATATTTTGCCAAACCTACTAAATTTTGCATTCCATGTACCTGTTATACATTTATAAAACTTTTTCCTGAATGTTAATCATTTAGAGCTGACTGAATGCTTGGTTTAGATTTTACATTAAGGATTATTTCCATTAAAATTAGACATTAGTTTCTTGGTCAAAAATCTAACTACCACTTTTGGAAATTAGTGTAATCTATAAGACTAATGGCAAAAAGAGACTGTACATATAAACCATATTCTAATTGATTAAAGTTTTTTTTCCTGAAGACATGGGTTAACAATTTTGAAAGCAATGAACATATATATATATATATATATATATATATATATATATATATATATATATGAAAACCACATATACGTATACACATATGAAATTAAACAAATGAATAAATGGGTAATGGGTGATGAGAACCAGGTTTATCACTGTTGGATTGGGAGATTACAGATAAGCAAGGAAAAATTAGACTGTTCCACGTGTTAATGGATTAGAGTTGGAGAAATTAGTATAAACTCATGTTTAGCTTAATATAGATACAGATAGAAGCACATATAAATATTTATAGATATGTATATATGAATATGTTTGTATACCCACATATATTTCCTTGCTCTGCCAGCTGAGAGTCCCTAGAAGTAAGAAAGCTTCAGTAGCAATAAGCACACCTAGCACTCAGATCTTGGTTTCTAATATCATTCTTTAATACAAGAAACCAGGACTTCTTGAAGAAACGTTGACTGTAGGACTGGGGCAGAAAATACATAAGATGGGACTGGAATATTTTCTAGTATCAAAGGAAAGAAGCAAGGAAGTACTCAATGAAAATATAATGGTGTTATATAAAAGAGACACGAGAGCCAACTGAAAAAACTCCCAAAGGGTAAAGCTGTGAAAATCTGAATGACAAAATAAAAAACAGAGTATTGGTTTATAATCCAAAGTATAAAATAAATAACCATAAGGCCATTCTAATATAAATAAATGGTTGAGTTAATAATGAAGAACAAACAAATCTGTGCAGAAGAGTTCCAAATTATATATAGATAGACAGATAGATAGATGATAGATAGATAGATAGATAGATACTCCATCCTCAAGGAGGTGGAGAATAACTCCCTTAATGACCTCCTTCCAAACAGTAGTACAAAGAGAGAGGGGAATAACAATCAAAAAATCCCCAAAACACTTTATAGTGATGAAACCTGTACTGTAGAACCTCAGCTAAGTGTTCCAGGTTGACACCAGGAGCAATAAAGTATGTTGACAGTATTCATCTTTGATGTGAAGTGATAGGAATGGCTTTTTATCTCTATGTCTCCTTCCAGAAAACCCATAAACCCTGCTTAATCATGAGAAAAAAGATCAGACAAATTCCAATAGAGGACCATCCTACAAAATGCCTAAGCAGCATTCCTCAAAACAATCAATATAACTAAAAACCGAGAAGTTCTGAGAAACTGTTACAACTAAGAGGAGCCTAATGTTACATGATAACTACTTGTAATGTTTTCTGGAATGGAAAGACAATAATAGGTAAAAAGTATGGAAAACTGAATAAAGCATGTACTTTAATTTATAATAATGTAGCAATATTGGTTCATTAATTATTGGTTCATTAGTTTGTTAATTATGACAACTGTACAATACTAAAGTATGATGTTTGTAATAGAAAAAGCTGTGCGTGGATTTATGGGAATTCTCTGTACTATCTTTTCCATAGATTTTCTGTAAATCAAAAACTATACTAAAATTAATAGTTTATTTCCTAACCTGCATTAAAATAAAAATGAAAAACAATCCAACATCCTTTTATAGAACTATTTCCAATGGCAAATCAGTTTTGACTTACAAAACTCCTATCTATAGCCACTTTTCAAAGTGGCATTTATGTGGCATTCAGAATGGTTTATTCTGTAACTTCTAACAAACTGTGAACTCTTAAAAGGAAGCTTACAATCACCTTCAAGAAGGGAAAAGCATGAGGGAAAATTTTGTTATTATATTTTTTATTATGCAATTCATATCGCAGTGTTAGCAATCTAATGTTTCATTAATGTTTTAATCATTTATGAAACCATAATATAGCTTATTAATAATATAATGCTTAGATATAATCAAGAAATATGTACTTTTGATCCACAAGAAATGGAAATTATGCTTTTATTGTAAAATATATCATACCGAAGAGTATATACCATTTATATATAAATAGTTTAATAATAGTCATAATCATCAAATGTGTTTGCATCCCCACCACCAAGATTAAAAAGGTGGAAATCTATTATCTCCTTAGCATTCCCTATTTCCGTGATTACATTTCTACTATCTTAACTTTTGTGTTAATCATTCCACTTGACTTTCTTTTAATTTCTCTCTATCATGAATGTATACCTCAAACCACATACTGTTTAGTTTTGTAAAACTAAGTACCAAGCATGTACCTTCCTATTCAAAGAAAGTTTAATATTGTCAATATTGGTAAATTGTATAGAATCTTTGGTACCCTACCTAGTTCCAGGTTCCCTAAAAGTTTATAGGAGTCCCTTTTGCATACATCAGCGGGAAAAGCATGAGTTCTTTGAGGGATAGGGCTCATCACAGTTGGCACGTGTGGCAGCACTGCAGAGTGGGTCATGGGCTGGATGTGCAAAGGTAGTCTGGTCAATGGGAGTCAGCTAGCTTCTAAATATTTTCTGCCTCTAACCTCCCCGGGAGCCATGACCAACTCTGAGGAGAAAACAAAACCAAAATTTCTCTGGCACTGTTCTCAGGTTACACAATGCAGATGACACTGAGCAGAAACTTAACCAACTCAACGTAAAGACAAATCAAGCACTGAAAAGAATCTCTGTTCAGTGTTTCCCAGAAAAGGCCCTTTAGTTTATAGCTTCAGGGATAAATGTCCAGACCAGGAATGCGGGAGGTGGATGTATGGAAGTCACTTGGTGCCATGACTGTGGAAGAGAGACGTGTAGACCTGAACATTTTACAAGCAGCTTTCAGTCTGTCTTTATTTTAACCCCCTCCACTCCATTCCCATTTCCAGAGACACAGAGTATGGGAGTTCCTGATCACTATTTTTTTTTTTTTTTGGGCTGCGCTGCGGGGCACGCGGGATCTTATTTCCCCAACTAGGGATTGAACACACCCCCTGCAGTGGAAGCCCCAGGGAAGTCCTTGAGTTCATCATCATTTTCAGGACCTTTACTCTGTAGTTTAGATTATTTTCTCTTGTGCTGGATGCAGATTTAACTTTCTTTGCTGTACTAAATCAGTTACCATTCAACTATCTGTTTTGCAGAATTCAAAATATTTGCAGTTCTTTTCTTTTCTTTTCTCCTCAGCCTAGTGATACACACACACGCACACACACACAACTTTAGTTTAATCATTGGACAGTGGTGTTTGTGGGATTACAGATCAAAACCAAACTAAATATATGTGTTCAGTCTATTATCTTAAACCAAAACTTCAGAACTGAAATTTCTTGTAAAATGATGAAATCACAGCTGACATAATCTTTTGATTCAGTGGTGCAAAGTGTACACTACGATTAACCAGACAGTAGTATTAAAACTGTTTGAATAAATGATGTCAATTTGCTCATATCTTCCATTATCTTCTAAGTAAGTCTTAAATGCAGAACCAAACCTCACCAATAGATGCATGGCTATTTAAAATAGTAAAGATTAATAAGTGGATTTTTAGGGATTAGTTTTTCAATAGCCTCTTATTCCCAATGAACAAGTCTCAATAATTCATTATAATCTGAGAAGTCAAAGATCATGTTGATCCCAACCCAAGATTTTGAAAAATGGAAAATCACTTTTATATTTCCAAACAACTATATCCGCATTGACCGGTACTCAAAATGAGCCATTAGGATGAATTGACAAGGAATTAGAATTTGCCAAGTTTATGGTGTTAACACTGTAGTTGTGTTAATTAAAATCTAATAGAAAATTTAGAGAAAGTTATTACTACCTATTAGATAACATCTTCCTTAGGGAAATATATTACCTGACTTCTGTCACTTGGTTGTATAACCACCTTATCCTGAATTTCCATATGTTGTGCCATTTATTTTTCCTTCTACAAGTAGGAGAGAATGGCAAGCGAACATATAATCTTAACCATGTAATAAATGCAATGGTAGAGGTATGCACTGAATGCTATCTATGTGGAGGAGGAAGGCCAAACTGGGAGGACATTGGTGTCAGGGAAGCTTCAGGGAAGAGGCCGGGTCTAACTGAGTCTTAAGTCATTAATAAAAGGTAAACAGATAAAGAAGAACAAAAAGTACATTCCAGAGAGAAGAAATTAAGCATTAGCAAAGGAGCAGCGTCCATATGTCTGGGCTACCTAGATCAGAATTGATGGAATATAAAATAGGAAGTGGAAAGGGATTATGCTACAGAAATGTGTAAGGGACAGATTAAGAAGACTTTATGTGCCACACTGTGGAGGGCAGCCTTATCACAAAGACATAGTGAGTTATTAAAAAGTTTTAAGTACTAAGGTGCAATAGTTAAAATTGCAAATTATGAGCATCACTCTGGAGTCAGAGTAAAGGATGGCTTTGTGCATCTTTTCAATATACAACTTTGAGCCATTTTAATCTCTTCACAAATGAACACGTAATTTTCCATTGCTAAATACTCCTTACTATAAAATACATTTTCTCCTCAAAATATTGCTTTGGGCTTAATTCAGTGAGCATTAGAACTGCAACCCATAATGTTTGTATATTCTGAGACCAGAAATTATTAATGTCTGAAATCTTGCTATTAAACTAATTACAAAGCTGATTAGTGAAATTATTGAAAGATGATGACCAAGGGGTTAATATCCAAAGTGGGTAGTTGGGAGAGAGAGAGAGAGAGAGAAGTAATACTTCTGGAAAATAGAAACCTTACAAGTAGTTTAACTCTAGAATATTAGTGATAACAAAATAATGCATTTATTTCTTGTTTTTAACATTTTAAACAAGAAATTGCCATTATTAGTTATATTGCTTTATAACAAACTATCCCCCAAGTTAGTGGCTAGAGATGTATTACATGATGTTTTGAAGGCTGACTGCGCTCAGCTAAGTTCTTCTGTTCCACATTATGCTGGTCGAGATCACACATAGTTCCTTCACTTGGGAACCCAGCTGAGGCTAAACAGACAGGATGGCTTCATCCATTAGTGAGCTTCACCCTCAACTGCAGTGAAGGGAATGGATGCAGACTTACATGTGAAAGCTTCTCTCTCCACGGATATGGAACTGGGACTAACTCACTCAGTAATCTACCCTGAGATTCTTTACATGGAGGCTAGGTCACAATAGGATGAAAACAGAAACTTCCTTGGCCTGCAAACTGTATAGTGTCATTTCCACAGCATTCCACTGGTACAAGAAAATTACACAGAAAGCCCACGTTCAAAGGGTGGAGAAATAAATTTTATCTTTTGATGGCAAGAGCAGCCTGCATGTACAGGAGGGACTGAGGGCAGTCATATACGCAAATAATCTATCATATTGTCCCTTTAAAATTATGAGAAAATGGAAATATAGTTTTGATAGATGTTGATGCAACCAACATGCACAATCTCAAGTTTCAAGAGGAAAATGCCTCTATCATTTCGTGCAAATTTTGTTGGACCAAATGTTACTTACTGGATTTTCTAAGAAAGTCTGATTGTATAAAATAGATAGCTGAACCCTGGTGGCGCAGTTTTTAAGAATCTGCCTGCCAATGCAGGGAACATGGGTTTGATCCCTGGTCCAGGAAGATCCCACATGCCGCGGAGCAACTAAGCCTGCGTGCCGCAACTACTGAACCCCACGCGCCTAGAGCTTGTGTTCCACAAGAGAAGCCACTGCAATGAGAAGCTCATGCACCGCAATGAAGAGTAGACCCCACTCACTGCAACTAGAGAAAGCCCACGCAGCAACGAAGACCCAACGCAGCCAAAAAACCGAAAAAAACCAACTAAGCATAAAACTGCTGTATAGTGCTCGGAGCTCAGGTCAGTGCTCTGTGGTGACCTAGATGGGTGGGATGGGGGGATGGGGGGATGGGAGGGAGGTCCAAGAAAGAGGGGATATATGTATACATATAGTTGATTCACTTTGTTATACAGCAGAAACTAACACAACATTGTAAAGCAACTATACCCAAATAATAAAATAAATAAATAAATAAATGAGATCTGCAACATAGAGTCTCACAAATATCTGAAGTTCTTTTGTGATAAGAACAACATGGTTCTTATCTATTAGCTTTATGGTTAATCAATATAGGTAGTGTAAAAAATGAGTTCATTAAATAAATATATCTCATATACATGACTAAAATATCAAATATGTACATTTCTACCATTGACATCTACCCCTTTTTTGAAATCAGTAATGTCATCCATAAGAGACAAAGAAAGACACACTAAAAGAGGTTAATACCAATTGTAAATTTACAGCTTATTACACACTGTTCAAACTAATACAGATACAACATCATTTACAGCTGAAAACTGTGGCTAGAGGAATTAATCTGCTCTGCATGGAACTGGGTTTATTTAATCAGTGTTGCTTCCACTAGAAAGGTGGATTAGTTTTTCTTTAAGACAGAGTTAAAAGTTTTGCAGTTAATTTATTTTAATAAGTTTTCTTACTGAAGGATCAAAAGGTGGGGGGAGTTGATGTGCTAAACTGTAATGAAGCACTGGAAAAGAAAGCATGACATTATTTTTCTAGATTGGATAATGAATAAATTAGCCACACTGCCAGCTTGCCATTTGTGTAGAATTTATTACTTTTTTAAGAACCATATCATGACAAAGTCGATTTTTCTCCTGACTGCAAGCTGATTGATGGGGCAATGTCTGGCTGTGAAAGACTTCGTCTTCATCATTGTTTTGGTAATGTTGATACCGTAAAGAGAGTTTTAAGTTTTCTTGAGTTCATGCTCTCCTACAAATTATAAATGACAAGCATGTTAACTCTTTTTTTATAAGCTGTCTAATCATGTAAATTACAAAATGAACAACTTACATGTAACTGAGTATATACATGATTGTGGGGGGCTCTTACTTATTATTTTTCTTGGAAGATTGCACAACTATGCTGGAAAACTGATATCTCCACTGGGACTAGAAGTGAGTGAGCCATGTAGGGTATTATTTTTTTATGTGAAATGTGACAAATCAAGTTTCTAAACTGGAGAAACTGATTTATAATTTTTATTATTTTTAATCATGTTAGTGACCTATAAATGGTAAAAATGATCATGTTTTCCTCTTGGAATCTCTAAAATATTCTATATTTTTAAACTAAAAATGGTTACATGTGTAATAAGATAAATGTATCTATATATTAAGTGTGTTTTTCTTTAATAGATTTAACCATGCTGCTTGCTTACACCTAAGATACCAGCTTCTGAGTTGGGTGGGTGGAAGGTACAACATACACTGAAATAGCACATGGAAAATGAAAATAATCACTAATCCTAACTCAGCATTGCAAAATGCAGCACGAAGAGATATTTTTAAGCACTCAAAGGTCTTGTATCTTCTAGGAAAGAAGATATACAGATAACCCTGTCCTTCCTGGTTTGTTTGTTTGTTTTAACAATCTCTTAAGTAGCACTTTTAATCAATTAAAGAGGACTCTAAACGCCTGTCTCTTTAGAAAGTGATCTTCCCTACCTCATCTTTTCTACAAAGACAAACTAATTGTGATTGGAAAACAGGTAAAAGCCAACCCTCTGTTAAAACTCTTTTACATAATATAGTTCATATTAAATTTAAGAAATACAGGGCTTCCCTGGGGGTGCAGTGGTTGAGAGTCCACCTGCCGATGCAGGAGACACGGGTTCGTGCCCTGGTCCGGGAAGATCCCACATGCCATGGAGCGGCTGGGCCTTTGACCCATGGCCGCTGAGCCTGCGCGTCGGGAGCCTGTGCTCCGCAACGGGAGAGGCCATAGCAGTGAGAGGCCCGCATACTGCAAAAAAAAATAATAATAATAAAATAAGAAAAAAAGAAATACAAATCTTTTAATGCCCACAGTTGTATGACTCTTTTGAGCAGATTTCTTATAATAAATATTTTCATAAAATAATATATTTACAAAGTTTAAATTTCAAGGTCAATATATTGCAAAGAAACGCATATTTTTTGTGCATATTCCATAATTAGTTGCATCGTTAGAATACGTTTTTTACTCTGTGATTGATAAACCAGTGGAGACTTTTTGAACGTAAAAAGCAATATGTATATACACACCATTAGATAAATGTGCAAACCATATACATACAATCACACAACAAAAGTACATCTTGAAACTTTATTACCTGTGTCTATTTATTCCAGTGTCTATACTTTGTATTAACAGCAAAACTTAACATAACTTGCTTTAATTGAATACTATCAACAGAACCACACTTCCCTGATAATTTTGCCTTACAGGTAATGATTTTTAAGTTACATAGAACTGTAATATCCTCTTTGACAAGAGTAGTCTCTAATGATGTGAGAAGCCTGTACTAAAAATGGACAGCGATGAGAAAGACACCGGGGACACTTTTAGGTCTGTGTCTGTTACTGGGAATTAGACAAGATTGACAATGTTACCAGCACATCAAACTTACTCAATGACTGAATCAAACCCTTATGAGTATCTCCACCTGAGAATTTGCACCATTTTCCAAGAATTAAAAGTCTTTCCTGGGTTAGGGGATGATTTTTAGTTCTCTGATATTGCCCTGCATCCCCACAACCCAATTCATCCCTGAGCATCTGAAGTGCTCAAAAGGTCAGGTTGGTTCAATGATATTTTATTGGATCACAGTCTGGGTGTAGTTTTCTTCTTGATTCTTGGTTTTTCTCTCTCAGACACACCTCCACTGTCTTTAAAGCAAATGCCCCATTTTCAGGATCGCATTTGGTTTCTTTGCTCTCAGATTTGTTTTCTCTCTTTTACATAAAAAGAGAGAAAGCAGCTTCCAAGAAGCTGCTTCCCTGCCCTGAGAAGATACAAAGAAGAAACAAACAAGCCAACACAAAAATCTAAGAAAAAAATCAATTTTAGAATGTTTAGTGTCAAATTTATAAAGTTGAAGGTGAAAAACTATCTCATCACAGTTTAATGTAGACAACTATTTTATAATAAATTAAATATCTGTTCACAGGAGCAAGGTTAAATATATGAGGCACATTTGATGATATAATTGACAAAAAGATAGAAATTAGGTACAGCTACATACATCACAGTGCAAAATGAAAGGTTAGAGCCCCCTTTTCATAAAATATTAAGAAGTTCTAAACAGTAAAATCAGAGTATTAAATCAAGCAAGGGGCCCATCTAAGTGCAGCACCCTATGTGACTACAGAAATTGCATGCCTAAGAAGCTGGCCCTGATAAAAAATCTTTACCTTATAACTTCATAGTTTTCTCTTTTGATTAGTTAGAAAAAAACTTTATGTAAAAAAGTGTTAATGTAGTAGTTAATATGTAGGCCTTAATTCTGGTAGCTAATGACATGAAAAAAAAATTGTAAGTTTGATTTTTCTTTTGCAAAACCTCTCAAGGAAATCTATTTTATTCTATTTAACATTGGGTCTTTGCCCACAAGCTTTCTCTATGGACTAAATCTATTTTTGCCTTTTCTTTCATGGAACAGATACCCTTTCTTATCTATTTTCCTTCACATGGAGGAACTCCTTTGGCTTCAGTGATGAGCATAAAAGCCTTAAATAATTTTGGCTACCTCCAGGGAAATGAGATTCCTCACAGTGCTTAAATTAGAAAGCTATGCTTTTTATATCTCAAGATCACCCACAAAAATTTAATTTTTTTAGCTTCAAACTTTGGAATCAAAAACTATAAACATACTTTCCTACTATTCTAGGTAAAGGATAAAGATAATTCTCTTTTAATTGAAATAAGTGCTTTATAAAATGTATATCTCCTGAAATCCAACCTACTGCCTTAAAGAAAAAAAAAAAAAAATACAAATGAGATTTGTAATTAAATAAAGAATACAAGTTTTATTTTACTAAAATGACATCCTTTTTGTTAGGAAATTCATTTTGGAAGGGGTCATATCATAATCATTAAATTGCATTATTTACCATGACATGGTTTATTAAAGACCTCAACTAAATTTTTCAGATTAACAGAAGAAAATTTAGTATTTATTTCTGGTTTTTTTTTTTTTTTTTTTGGTGGCTGTTGTTTTAAAGAGAATATCTATCTAATATAAGATATCCCCAATTTAAAAGGAAACATTTTCTGGTACTGGAAAGCAGTGATCTTAAAGTGTAGCTACCATTTTCCCTAGAAAAACAAGACTAAAAATGTTATCTTTTGGATATATGTTTTATTTAATTCCAATATCAAACTTACACAAAAGTTGTAAGAATAGTAAAAAGAACTGCTGTAAATTTTACATCATTTTACATACCACAATACAATGCTCACAAGATGGAGGGAAAGCAGGGGTAAAGGGGGGAGCAATGGAGAAGAAAACAGGAGATAAAAAAAGGAGAGGGGAAGAAAAAGAAGCAAGATAAAACATGGTGAAAAGATGATTATTTTTTTCCAGAGTTATCATTTTTTCTATTGTTCTTTAATAAGAAGAATTCTCAAACAGGAGAAGAATGGAGAAGAGAGCACTCCAGGCAGAAGAACCAGTGAGGACAGAAGGACAGAGGCAAGTAGTGAATGGTGGCTGGAATAAAAGATGTGTTAGGAAGAGCAGCAGGAATCGCAGCTATCAAAGTAGGATGCTGCCAGGGCTTGCCTGGTGGCGCACTGGTTGAGAGTCCGCCTGCCGATGCAGGGGACACGGGTTCGTGCCCCAGTCCGGGAAGATCCCACATGCCGCGAAGCGGCTAGGCCCGTGAGCCATGGCCGCTGAGCCTGCGCGTCCGGAGCCTGTGCTCTGCGACGGGAGAGGCCACAGCAGTGAGAGGCCCGCATACCACAAATAAATAAATAAATAAATAAAGTAGGATGCTGCCAGATGATAAAAGGTCTTGAATACCAAGCTAAGGGGGTTTTGCTTTCTGCCAAAGCAAATGGAAAACTTACAGAGATGTTTATGAGTGGAGTGGTGTAGATCACATCTGTTTTTCATTTGTTTTTGCTTTTTTTTTTTTGATTTGATGTTTTTATGTAATGCAAAATGATCACCACAGTATGTTTGGTTAACATCTGTCACCATACAGATTTATTACGTTATTGACTGTATTCCCTATACTGTACATTACGTCTTCATCACTTATTTTATAACTGGAATTTTATACCTCTTAATGTCTGTCACCTATTTCACTCATCCCACCATCCCATTCCCTCTGGCAACTGCCAGCTTTGTACCCTGTATCTATGCGTTTGTTTCTGTTTTGTTATATTTATTCCTTTGTTTTAGATTCCACATATAATTGAAATCTTACAGTATTTGTCTTTCTCTGTCTGATTTACTTCACTTAGCATAATACCCTCTAGGTCCATCCATGTTTTTGCAAGTGTCAAGATTTCATTCTTTCTTTTATGGCTGGACTAGTCCATTGTATATACTTACCACATCTTCTTTATCCATTCATCTATCAATGGACACTTAGGTTGTGTCCATATCTTGGCTATTGTAATTAATGTTGCAATGAACATAACGATGCATATATCTTTTTGAATTACTGTTTTTGTTTTATAGAGTACTATTTAATTAGTAGCTAAGATTAAAACTATTGCTGAGTAATATTGGTACAATATTTTTTCCATTTAATGGTAATTGTTAATATTTTTCTTGGGATATTTATAAAAAGAAAATCATTTCTTCTGCTTTCAATCTTTCACTTTTGAGAAGATTGTCTCCAGCCTCCCCACAATTTGAACCAGGCTAAGTCTCTGGAGACAACAGAGGGTTGAAGAAATTGTGGGCATGGTTTAATTCCATTTTTGCCAAGTTAAAAACTATTCCTGCATGGTATTTGTGCACTGATTGACATTTTTTTTAAGAATATAAAAATTAAGAACACAATAATTAAATAATCAAATTAAGAGTTAGTCAACATTTTAGTATATGATGGAAAGGTAAGTGAAAATTGTGAGCTTAAGTAAATTTGGGGTCATTCTAATCTGCAGCCAATTGACATGACTTTTCAAAGTGGGATAAATCAAGGAATATTTTCACACAATTCAAACCACCTAAGGAGCATGAAAGTAGGTCATCTGTTTATCTACTTTCTTTTAAAATTAGCACCACTTATAATGTTTAAAATCTATAAAACAAGAATTTGCATAGCATTGAATGAACAAAAGTAAGACATATATATATATTTTTTTTAATTTCAAAGAGTATAGTATGAAAGAGGTTGGAAAATTCTCCTTTACAACTTCCACTCGACACCCTCCAGTCCACCTTACTAAGATAATCACATTTATTCCTTAAGCATACTTCTAAGAAAAGTGTTTATTCATATATTAGCAATTATTATATATTTGTGTCCAAACTTGTATAGTTATTGTTTCTTATGCTATTAATTTATTTATTTATTATTAGAAAAGGAATATTTATTCATTGAAAAAAAGCAGAAAATACACAAGTAGAAAATGTAAAATACCTATAACATCTGTACCCACATTAAAGACAGTTCAATGTACCATACTAGCTTTAGCATGTTTTCTTAGTTTCATTTCTTTCATGAATATTCTTTCTCATTTTCCATCATCCTTATTATAATTTTATTTCTTCTATCTATCAATCTATCATCTATTGATATTTATCTATTCCTACCTACCAACCTACCTAGTATAGCTATTTATTTACTTATTTATCTATTTATTTTTAATTTTTATCAGAATACAGTTGATTTACAATGTTTTGTTAGTTTCAGGTGTACAGCAAAATGAATCAGCTATACATATACATATATCTACTCTTTTCAGTTTTTCTTTCAGATTATTTTTCCATATAGGCCATTACAGAGTATTGAGTAGAGTTCCCTAGGCTATACAGCAGGTTCTTATGGATTATCTATTTTATATATATCAGTGTGTATATGTCAAGCCCAATCTCCCAATTTATCCCTCCCCCATTTTTAATATTAATATGTGTTCTTTTCTTTAAATTATATTTTTGTAGTTAATAATGTATCAATTAAAAATAATAATAATAATAATGTATCAATTAATATTTCCCTTCAGAATGGAATAATGTTTCAAAATGTGTGATATTTTAGTGACTTCATATTTCTTTCTATGAAAATATCTTAGTTAACTTAGTTAATTTTTTTATATTTACATGTTTTAATTTTTACTAACGTAAGTACTTTTATAACTGTAAAATGTATAATTTTACAAAAATCTTACATATATTTCTGATTACTTCCTTAGAGTTAATAGTTATTATAATAACTATTATATAATTAATAGTTAAAAGTTGTTCAACAATATTGATTTTATTTTATTTTTTCCAAATATTCATTCAGAAAAAGGTATAGACAATACATGGTAGGAATGTTTGGAACATATGAAGATACTATTATTCAAAAAATTTTTGACTCACACAAAAAGCTGTCGGTATGGTTAAATCTAATGTCATCATATGATTTTCTAATTTTACTAAATGTACCATGTACAATACCTCATCTACTGCTTCAATAATGAAAAGCTGAGTGCGTTCTATGCGGGCTTCTCACTGTTGTGGCCTCTCCCATTGCAGAGCACAGGCTCCGAACATGCAGGCTCAGCGGCCATGACTCATGGGCCCAGCCACTCCATGGCGTGTGGGATCTTCCCAGCCTGGGGCACGAACCCGTGTCCCCTGCATCGGCAGGTGAACTCAACCATTGCGCCACCAGGGAAGCCCAGGAATCAATTCATTTTATGTCTTTATGCATTGACTCTTGCTAAACAATTTCATTAAACTATTTCTTATGAATTTATTTGCAAGCCCTAGGTAACTATTCTCCTTATATTTTACTATCAAATAGTCTGCAGCTATGTAACCAATTTTTTCTTAATTGATAAAATTTATCCTTAATTTTTATTGTCTTGTTTAACATACACTACATTTTCTTTTTTGCTAGTCAAATCTGCCAATCACCTACTTCATATTTTTCTTTTTATTTTTTATTTAGAAAGTACTTATTTTCCCTGAGATCAGGTGAACATTGATTGCTGTTTCTTACTGCTTACAATATTATTTTTACATATGTTTCTACCTATTTCATTTATCCAAATTTTTAGTTTAGTATACCACCAGTATTTGGAATTTTTCTCTTATTAAAAACTAAAATTGTTATATATGTGGTTCCTTTAGCTTTCTTTTCTGCCTTTTATCCATCTATTATTGTTCAAGGAGTACATTGTTTTGATTATTATACAATAATATATCAATTAATATTTATAATAAATTGATATATTATTATATAATGTTTTGATTATTCATAGCATAATCTGATAAGCCAAAGGAAAAGTCCTTGCATTTTTCATTAATTTAATTACTATTTTCCCAATTTTCTGTTTTTTAATTATAAAGGAATCAAATCTATAAATTCCTATGAGGGTAATTAGAAAATGTTAAGTATTTCCATTAAGGAAGCTCCTATTTTCTTCATTTATTCCTGTCTTCTTTAATAATAATAATTTTATTATAATTTATTGACCATTTAAATGTACAAGTTTTGTACAAAATAGTTTACAAATATTATCCCTTCTTTCAACAATACTCTTGTGAAATTGATGTTTAATTGGAGAGAATATGTTGCTGATAGCTGAGGAGAGACTAATGTAAACAATTATATAAATAAGATAATTCTAAAGACAGACATATCTGAAAGAAAAAGAAGAAGGAGGAGGAGAAAGCATCTTCTAGGTATTGTTATAGAGAGGTGAATTCTTCTTTCAATAGAGTAATCATGGGTACATCTTTGAGGATCCTAGGAGCTCAGCAACAGCAAGCAGCTTTGGAGAATTTTATCAGAAAAAAATAATGTATTTGAATAGCTAACAGAATTAATGAGAATTCTGAAGAATCATTCTAGGACAATGATAAAATTAATAAAAGACTAGAAAGCTTAGGGGGACATTGCTTAAGTCATACCTCAGGACTGACTGTGGCCAGGAGGCATGGCTGGCAACATGGCTGCTGGATGCTTGATTCTGTCTACACCACTGCCACTACAACAAATAATCCCTGTTTATTCCCACATCTTTGTAGAACTTCTTCAGAATTAGAATCTTAGGTGAAAACAAAGTTTAGTGCCCATACTCTGTCTACCAGAAGTCAAGGAGAAGGAATATTTGATGTTTACACCTCCCCTCTATTCTGTGCATTGGAATCCAGTCACCAATCAAGATTTACACAATATGAGATTTTGTCAAATTGAGAGTTCAGATATTGGCAGCCAAAAAAAAAAAAAGTGCTCATTATTTGTTGACACTTGAGTTATAACTTAGATGTAGAAAAAGACTGTGTTGCAGAGATTAGAAATAAGTGGAAGGAATGCCAAATACAAAGGCAGGAATGAGATTGAAGCATTCAAAAACAAAAATGGAGACCAGAGTTTATAGAACAATATATAATGTATGCAATTTTTGAGATATTCTTAATCATATTATAGGAAATTCTTCCACATCTAACACCGAAAGAGCATTTTAAATAAGAATTATACAAATCCTTAAAGAATTATGTTAAAAACTTTTTATTTTGAATCAATTGCAATCATCTATTTGTTTTCACCTTTTGTCCAATAAACATGGAGATCTCCATTAAATTTTTTACATTAAATCCTTTGTTTTAATACACTTTTTAATTTGATTCCCTATTATTTTGTCATAGATTAAAATCTATAGTCAAAAGAAAGACTGAACTTGATGTTAATGCTGTATCATTTTTTAATAATTTGAATTAGCCTAGATTTATAAAATATTTTGAAAATATTTTCTTTTTTATAATCTGGGACAAATTATATAGTATGCTATATATATATATATATATATATATATATACATATTTAATTTGAAAACTATTTCTCATAAAACTATCTGTGTGCAGCTTCCATATTTTAATTCATATGTCTCATTGACTACTGACTGGGAATGACTGACAGGTATGAGCTCTAGTGGCACCTTCCTACATCCCCCCGGGCAGAGCTTAAGGGAGCTTCAGGTGCCTGTAGGAGTCACAGAATAAGTTTGGGGACCTCAAACTCTCTCTACTTTTAGTAGTACTATTATTGCTATTGTGTAAGGATTGGAGTTTTCAGAAATGGCCATATGTCTTGCTTGACCTGGATCTACTGACTTACTTAACTTAGGTCCTTGAGAGGATTACTGCCAGCTAGATGAGCATGCTGGCAACTGATTCCAAAGTAATTAGACATTTGATTAATTGCTTACTTCATTGACTGATGCACTAATTCAGCAATAATTTATGAAACTTCTTTCTACTGCATGAGTACAGCCATGGAGTCTGACTGTCTCAGATTGATTCCTGACCCAAATGCTTACTAGTTCTGCACCTTTGGGAAAATTACTTAACTTCAATGGGTCTGTTTCTACATCGCAAAATGAGGATAATAATTTCATCAAACTCATAGAGTTTTATTTTTTAAACTAACATATCATAAATTACACTTCTTTTGGCATGTAGTTCTAGAAAACTTAATACATGTATAACTACTATGAAAACCAGAATACAGATCAACCCCATAGTTTCCACTTTCTCTGTTATCCCTTTGTATTCATACCTTACCCCCACAATGAGCTCCTGACAACCACTGATCATTTTTATAACCCTATATTTTTGAGGACATTATACAAATGTCCAAATGAAATAATACAACATATAAAATTTTGAGCCTGGCTTTTTTACTTAGCATAAACTTTGAGTTTCATACAATTTGTCCTGTGCATCAATAGTTCCTTCTTTTCTATAGATTAGTGCTCTTCCATTGTTTGGATGTACCACAATTTAAAAAAAAAAAATCCATTAACTCATTCAAAGACATTTTTGTTTTTTCCATCTTTAGGTGATTTTTTTCAATAGAGCTCCTATAAATGTTCATGCACAGGTTTTTGTGTGAACATAAGTTTTTATTTCTCCAGAGAAAATATATCTAAGAGAGAGATTGATGGGTCATATTGATGGGCCAAGCTGCTCTCCAGAGAGGATGTACCATTTTATGTTCCCACCAGGAATGCATGAGAGTTGGTTTCTATTCTCCTTGGCACTTGGTGGTGATGTCGTCTTTTTTTTGTAGGCATTCTAATAAAAATAGTGATATCTCATCATGGTTTAATTTGCATTGACCCAGTGGCTAATGTTGAACATCTTTACATGTGTTAGTATTTGTTCATTATTCATATATTCCCTTTTGTGAAGTGTCTGTTCAAGTCTCTTGCTTATTTTTAGTTGGGTTGTTCAATATTTTACTGTGGATTTTATTTTTTATTATTAAATAAGCTTTATTTTTGAGAGTTTTAGATTCACAGAAAAACTGAGTGGAAAATGCAGAAAGTTCCCACATACCACATGTCCCTACACATTAACAACCTTTTCCAATATCATTATTCTCTATGACAGTGGTACATTTATTACATTTGATGAACTTACATAGACAATATCACCTGTAGTCTATAATTTACCTTAGGTTTCATTCTAGGTGTTGTACATTCCACAATTTTTGATGAATGTATAATGACACGTATCCATAATTGTGGTATCATAAAGAATATTTTTAGTGTCCTAAAAATCCTCTCTGCTCTGCCTATTTGTGCCTCCCTTCTTACTAAGCCCCAACAAACACTAATCTTTTTACTATCTCCACAGTTTTGCCTTTTCAAAATGTCATATAGTTGGAATCATACAGTATGTGCCCTTTTCAGATTAGCTTCATTTACTTAGTAATTTTCATTTAAGTTTTCTCCATGTCTTTTCATGGCTTGATAGCTCATTTCCTTTTTAGCACTAAATAATATTCCATTTACCAGATGAACCATAGTTTACTTATCCACTCACCTACTGAAGGACATTATGGTTGCTTCCAAGTTTGAGCAGTTATAAATAAGGTTACAATAAGGATCCATGTGAAGGTTTTTGTATGGCTGTAAGTTTTCAGTTCTTTTGAGTAAATACCAGAAAGATCATGTGGTAAGAGTATAATTAAATTTGTTGAAAACCACCAAACTTTCTTCCAAAGCGGCTGTACCATTTTACATTCCCACTAGTAATAGATAAAAGTTCCTGTTGCTCTGCATCCTCACAAGAATTTGAGGTTATTATTTGGATTTGTCCATTCTAATAGGTGTGTAGTGGCTTCTTATTGTTGTTTTAGTTTGCAATTTCTTAATAACATATGATGTTGAACATCTTTTTGCATGCTTACTTATCGTCTGTGTATCTTCTTTGGTGTGTTTATTAAAGTCTTTGCCCCATTTTTTTTCTTTTTTTTTTTTTTTTGCGGTACGCGGGCCTCTCACCGTTGTGGCCTCTCCCGTTGCGGAGCTCAGGCTCCAGACGCGCAGGCTCAGAGGCCATGGCTCACGGGTCCAGCCACTCCGCGGCATGCGGGATCCTCCTGGACCGGGGCACGAACCCGTGTCCCCTGCATCGGCAGGCGGACCCTCAACCACTGCGCCACCAGGGAAGCCCTTTGCCCCATTTTTTAATAGGGTTATTTGTTTTCTTATTGTTGAGTTTTAGAGTACTTTGTATATTTTGGACAACAGTCTTTTATCAGATGTGTCTTTTGCAAATATTTTCTCCCAGTCTGTGGTTGTCTTCTCATTCTCCTGACCTTGCCTTTCACAGAGAAGCTTTTAATTTTAATGAAGTATAGCTTATCAATTATATTTTTCATGGATTGATTGTGCCCTTGGAAATGTATTTAAAATGTCATTGGCATTTCCAAGGTCATCTAGGTTTTCTTTAATGTTATTTTCTTGGAATTCTATTGTTTTGCATTTTACATTTAGGTCTATCATCCATTTTGTGTTAATCTTGTGAAGGGTGTAAGGTCTTATCTAGAATCATTTTACTTTACATACAGATGTCCAGTTGTTCCAGAAACGTGTTAAAAAGACTGTCTTTTCTCCATTGTATTGTCTTTGCTCTTTTGTCAAGTATCAGTTAACTATATTTATGTAGGCTATATATTTTCTGTTTCATTGATTTACATGTCTGTTTTTTCTCCAGTACCACATTCTCTTGATTACTGTTGCTTTACAGTTTGTCTTAAAGTCACATGGTGTCAATCCACCTTTGTTCTCCTTCAATATTGAATTAGCTATTCTGGGTCTTTTGTCTCTCCATGTAACTTTAAAATAAGTTTGTCAATTACTGTTGAATTTTGAGATTTCTTTATATATGCAGATATAGGCCCATTGTTGATTACATAATTTGTAAATGTTTCCTCCCAGTCTAAATCTTGTCTTTTCATTCTTTTAAGAGTACTATTCTCAGAGTAAAATTTTTAATTTTAATGAAGTCCAATTTATCAATATTTTCTTTTATGAATCATGCTTATGTTGTCATGTGTAGATTTTTCTCCTTGTTTTCTATGAATATTTAACATTTAGATCTATAATTCATTAGATTTAATTTTTTTAAGGTTTTGAGAATTAGGTTAGGTTCATTATTTTGTATATAAATTTCAGCTGTTCCCACATCATTTATGGAAAAGGCTATTCTTTACTTATTGAATTTTCCCTGCACTTTTATCAAAAACCATTTGGGCCTATTTGTATATATCTATTTATGGAATCTCTTTCTGTTCCATTGATATATATATATATATATATATATATATATATATATATATATATATTTACCAATTCCACACTGTCTTGATAACTGCAGCTGTGTAATACAATCTAAAATCATGTGGTGGTAATCTTCCCATTTTATTCTTTCTTTTTTTTTTTTTTTTCAAAAATTGTAGGTATGCTAGATTCTTTGCTTTTCCACATACATTTTAGAATAAGCTTACCCAAATCTACAAAAATCCTGTAGGGTTTTTAAATTTAAATTGCATTAAATTTACACATTAATATAGGTTTAACTGACATCTTTACTACGTTGAGTCTTCCAATTAATGCATATCTCAATTTATTTCAGTCTTTTAAAATATTTCTTTTATCAGTATTTTTTTTAGTATTTTTCAGAGTACAGATTCTACACATGCTTTGTTAGACTTTTATCTAAGCGTTTTATTTCTGAAGCTACTCTAAATGGTATTACTTATTAATTTCAGTTTTCAGTTGTTCATTGCTAGTATATAGAAGTACAATTGACTATTGTATGTTGAACTTGTATCCTGAAAACTTGCCAAATTTATTATTTCTATATGTTAAAAAAAATATTGTTACTTGAGTTTTCTATGTAGACAGTCATCCTGTCTGTGCATAGGAATATATTCTAAATTTTATGCCTTTTATTTCTTTTTCTTGCCTTGTTGCATTGACTGGGAACTGGTAGTATGACATTGAATGAGAGTGTTGAAATCAAATATCCTTGCATTGTTCCCAATTTTCTAGGGAAAATTTTACTGTTAAGTATGATGTAAGTCTCGGGGGTTTTTGTTTTGTTTTATGTTGTTTGTATATGTCCTTTATTAAATTGAAGAATTTCCCTTTTATTCCAAGTTTACTGAGTCTACTAATTTTTATCATAAATAGATGTTGAATTTTGTTAAATCCTTTTTCTCAATCAATTTATGTGGTCATGTGATTTTTCTTCTTTAGTATTTTGGTATGTTCACTCTATTATGATGGACTACATTGACTAAGTTTTAGAATATTGAACCAGCTTGGCAGTCCTAGACTAAATCCCACTTGGCCATGGTGTGTTATTCATTTTACATATTGCTGCATTCAATTTTCTAATATTTTCTTAAACTTTTTATGTCTATATTTTTATTGGTCTGTAGTTGTTTTTCCTTGTACTGTCTTTGTCTAGTTTTGATAGCAGGGTTATGCTGACCTCATAAAATAAACTGAGCAGTGTTGTCTCCTCCTGTTTTCTGGAAGAGATTGTATAGAATTGGTAGTACATGTTTTAACATGTTTGATAGAATTCAAAGTGAATATTTGGCCCATAGATTTCTTTTTTAGAAACATTTTAAGTATGGATTCAAGTCTTTTAATAGTGAGAATCCTATAGATTTTGCCAATGTACTCTCTGTTCACACCAATGCCCATATCTGGGTTTGGAGCTGCATTGAGTCTAAGCCAGAGGATACAGAAGGAAAATATTACGGTAAAAAACACCAAAAGTGCATTTGTAACTCAAATTTTGTTCTTCTTTCTTACTTTGCCTTCTACTATTTACTTCTCAGAGTCCTCAGAGAGCTCCTCCATCAATCCTACTCAGGTTTCATAGCTGCATTTATTGGAGGGACAAGGAGAAGTGTGTTTACTCCTTCTTACTGGGAACGAAGTTTATAGTGCATTAGGGGATAATGTGTTAATATATAAACATTCCTTAGAATAGTGCCTGAAACCTAGTTAGGACTCAGTGAAAAGCGGTTACTATCATCATTGTAACTATTGTCCAGCACTGAGCTAAGGACTGGGATAAGTTCTCAGCCTTCATGACACTTAGAGGTTGGAAAAAAGGACACAGATAATTATAGTTTTTGGAAGTGTTACATAAGAAAATTAGACAGTGATGGGATAGTCATATCACTTTTGAGTGAATTCATTTCATGACTGTGCATACATTCATGTGATTCTCAATTATTGAGAGTTACAATATATATTTGGGTTATTCAAGGAACAATACACTCGGTGTATTATCAGTATATTTTAGAATTACAAGAAAGTTACAGAGCAGTTGTATTTATAAGACATTTTACTGTTTTATTAATAACTAAATCAATGGCTTTATTTTAATGTCTACTCTCTGCCAGTTGTATTACTTCTTCATTCTGATGATCTTAGCACTTTAATTATATCATCTGATTCTCATCTTTTACCATTCTTTTGATCCAATGGCAAGATATGTTCCTGGAATTCAGCCAGTCCACCAATATTAAACATTGCCTACTGCCTCTCAGAGTGCTGAGCTGGACATGTTGGGAAGAAGGATAACAGCAGGACCCCAAAGCAGCTGCTCTGTGGTGACCTGAGAAGGAAGGGCCCCATGCAAATTGAGCAGAAGGGATGCTGTTAGCAGACAGAAGAGAAACTTCAAGTTAGATCCTGACTATTGGACAGAGACAACAGCAGAAATTTGGCCTCTCAGATGGGAATGACCATACTCACATTCTGCTTACATGTATCTCTTGGAAACCAAATAACACTAAGAAGCCAAAGAGAAACTCCTTGTATATGTATTGCACATACTAATACAAATTTTCAGTATTGCAAAATAGTAGGACAGAGACTTTCAGCAGAGTTAATCTACTGTAATCCTTATTTTGTAGGCTGAATTTTTTTTTAAAGTCTTTTAAATCTGTTAAAGTCAAAGTTGCCTAATGAAGCCATGTCTCGTTCTGCTCAAGGCCTTTGGACATGCTCCCAAACCTATTGCTCAACTAAGTTTTACATAAAACCGATTTTGTAACTGAAAACTCATTTCCTTAGGGAAGCTTTCCCTCAATGACCTCCAGAGTCAGGTATTTTGCTTTCATAGGTTCTTAGTGGCATTTGAGCCATGTCTATTTCATTCACTATTGTATTTCCAGAGCCTGGCACTTAATAGACATTTATTAAATAGTTAATTAATAGTGTAATTAGCCACAAAAACTACTGAGAACTCTGTAAGCATTAAACATTCTGTCACAAGGATGAATTAATATGATTTGTGCTCTGGAGATGTTTATGGTCTAATATGGAAAGGCACACATGCAAGAAAATAAATAAGCACACCTGAGTTCTATCTTTGCTATCACTTAAAAACATGAACTGGCATGGGTAAGACTGCCAAGAAGATAGTGTTCAGTCTTCTGGGTAGGGGGAATGAAGGAGGTTGACAAAAAAGGTAGCATAGAAAAACTATTATTGAATTGAAACATGAAGAACAATTTCCCATATGTCCTGGAAATAAGTATGCTTCTCTGGGGATACACACACACACACACACACACACACACTCAGAATATATATGTATATATTCACAATATATAAATGTTAAAGTGCTTATATATTTTATGCTTTATGATTTTTAAAATACACATATGTAACATGTAATTTTAATATGACTGGCCCAGCAGACTTATTGTAAACCTCCTGCTACACACACATAATGACATCATAGATCAATTATGACATCTTCAATATATGCTTGCAATACTATGGTATGAGACCTGGCCCATGTATTATTTTGATTTTACCCCTAACTTAACCATATTATAACCATGGCTTTTACTTACTTCAGGCAAAAATGTGCTACAACAAATTCCACAACTGAGAACGTTTCTCTAAAATAAATCATTCTGTAATCCAGTAAATATTATTTTGCCACCCTCTTTCATGTTTGCCGATCTTCTTTGGATCTAAACTTTTAATCCTCTCCTAGAGAAAAAAATATCACAGTATGTTATTTATAATGATTATTTAGAGTCATAGCTTATTAATAAGGCATATTTTCTTAGACTTAAATTGTCAGTGAGTCTCTCATGACCTTTTTCACTCTTCTAGTATCATAATGTCTCAACCATAATCTCAAAGTTCTTTTACTCTAATTCCATTCTCTTGCATAATGATGAGATTTATTCAACCACTTCATAACTGAAGCATTCTATATAGCATCTGAGAATATTTTTGTTACTGCATCTGAGTATCACAGAAATGGAGTGACAGCACTGTGATTAAAAAATAACATATCTTCGCTCAATTTAGCTGCTATTTACTCCACCCATGGAACTAACATATTATTATGGCTAACATAAAGGTACCCATGAGTCCTAAAATGTCACCTTTTCTTTCATATTGATAACAGAAGTTGTTTATTGTTGAGGTAACAAGAAAAAGCCCGATTTTTAGGAGCAGACTGTCCCAGAGGCTTTTCTCTTTTACCTCATTAAGCCTGAATAAATTGCAACGTATTCAAGTAAAACTGTAGGGAAGGCATTTTTTCTTTTTTTCATTGGCTTGATGGTGATCCACAGGTGCAGGGAAATGCAGACACATTTAGATGAGCTCTAGCATCACACCTGTGCTGACAGAACCTGTGCTCAGAACAGTCAAGAGAAAAATGAAAGCTCTGTCCATGGTGTGGACTTGCTAAGCCTGTAGGTTAAACTTCTGTTTTTCCTTCTCTTCCTCCTGCTCCATTTGATGCTCTGGATAAATCTTGGATGATTAAAGACATATCTTCCCTATCTTTGAATTTAAAAGACATATTTTTGAGTAAGCCTCTAACTCTTAGGGAATAGATTATAAAAATATCATGTTATAAGTACCTTTTTTAATGGAAAACATTTTGGCAGATGACTTAACAGTTCTTCCATTGTTTTTTTAAATTACTGATGGTGTGCCAATAGTTTCCTTATCAAATCTTATAAATAATACAATAAAAGTTTAACATGGCATATGGATGCTTCAACATGTATTCCTTTTTCTTTTTTTAAACACCTTTATTGGAGTATAATTGCTTTACAATGTTGTGTTAGTTTCTGCTTTATAACAAAGTGAACCAACTATACATATACATATATCCCCATATATCCTCCCTCCTGCGTCTCCCTCCCTCCCACCCTCCCTATCCCACCCCTCTAGGCGGTCACAAAGCACCGAGCTGATCTCCCTGTGCTATGCAGCTGCTTCCCACTAGCTAGCTATTTTACATTTGGTAGTGTATATATGTCCATGCCACTCTCTCACTTCATCCCAGCTTACATATTTGAATAAATCATCACCACACTGACATTAACTTTATAATAAGCTATCAGTTGTTAAGTATTACAGAAGGAGTCAAGAGAAGAGACTATTTCTCAGTTTTCTGTGAAATGTCTAGAAATTGACACATCTGAAAGCCCAGCAGTCACCAGAGTATGGTTACGGTTACGTTAGTTTACAAGCTCTGATCTCTTCAGAGATTATCCCTTTAAGTACATTTTTTGACTCTCAAACCACCTTTCACTGGGCAAGATGTAAACTAATTAAATATGACATGAAAGAATAGTTTTGTATAAAGAGAATCTTGTTCCATGCTTGTTCTATAAAAATCCTTTACATTTATTGGCACTGTTTCTAGTTGACAAGGTCTTTGTCAGAAAGGAATAAATTTTGTGAAGACAAAACTTTATAGTGGATTCCTCAATCTAAACACAAATATATTCACCAAAATACTAACTTGAAGTCCACTTGGTCTAGATATTTTTTTTAAGAATGTGCCTAGAGTATTTTTTAACTTGAATTTTATAAAGAAAACATTTTATTTTATATTAAGAATTCTCAATTAAATTAGATCTTCTTATATATTAAGAATTCTCAATTGTCTCTACATTATATCTCTAATATAATAAATTAAAAAATGTGTAATAACTACTAAAAGTTACCTCATGCACCATCATAGATAACACACAGATAATATACACTGAATTTTGTATTAGGTTCCAAATCCTCCTTGTAAGAGAACTAATAAAACCTTTATCCATATGAAATATCTCAATCTTGGTCCCAGTCAGATTTATTTCTTGATATTCCTTTGCTGCCTATCCTGCTTATCCTAACCTGTGTCCAATCCTTACTCATCTTACTATCCTTTTTATTAGAAATACCTTTTTGCAGTAGCAGAGATCTAGTCTGTTTGAAAACAAAATTTCAAGGTTCATACATAATCTCATGTCTTTTTTTATCTGCTTTTTCTACTGCATTGTAATATCTTGGTCATACTTCATAGAAAACACATATATATTAAATTTATATACACTCAGTGATGCAGATTCTGATCAAAACATGCAATTATTCTTAAAGTAAAAGATTATAATCATAAAAGTGATTTCTTTCTTATTATAAAAGATACTTAACACATAGAGAATTGAAATAAGATTCATATCTGTTTTACATTCACAACCAGACATTAATTAGTAAATTCTTTCAAAGCTGTACAATTGGTTCTGTTTTGTAGAAATTGCAATATCCAATAATATTCTGGACATCAACTTGCTGTTTCAGATAAGTGTGTTTTTGTCATAGACTCTTCTTCCATTGTGAAGACTTTGCTTTTCCTCTTTGTTTGAAATAATACAATTGATTTATCAATCTGCTTTTCTCTCTGACATAGAAACAAAAGACAGATTTTGCTGCATATAACTCCCTTGCCAACAATTCCTCGTGACAGAGACCTGGGTCACCTTTCTTATTTTAATACAGGAGCTTTTCTGAATACATATTGCAAATTATGGCAGTTGTGATGAATTATCCAAATATGATATGACATGGAGAAAGTTATGAAAAGTTTCCCTTTTTCTTGTTTCCTTTCACACTGTTAATTCAGTTTATATATATATATATATATATACACATACACATATATATATATATGCATATGTATTTATATGTATTGTAAAATTCTGCAGAAACCAGCTTGACTTTGGTCACCTGCCCATGGAAATTATATACCATTTTAAATATTTCTGTTCACACCCATTTCAGAATCTCCAAAGACCCACAAAACCTTTGGATGCATTTTATAAGATCTCTTCTCTAGTGACCTTTCTCTTTTTCACCTCGTTTGTCTTTGAAGATTGATGACTGTTTTCATCAAAGTTATAGTCTATCTTCTACTGAGACTCTGATTTTCAAGATTTAATATATCTGAGAATCACATAGGCTTATTTATTTACTTTTAGTAGATCTTTATTGGAGTATAATTGCTTCACAATACTGTGTTAGTTTCTGTTGCACAACAAAGCGAATCAGACATATTCATACACATGTCCCCACATCCCCTCCCTCTTAAGCCTCCCTCCCATCCTCCCTATCCACCCTTCTAGGTGGTCACAAAGCACTGAGCCAATTTCCCTGTGCTATGCTGCTGCTTCCCACCAGCTAACTATTTTACATTCTGTAGGGTATATATGTCAGTGCCACACTCACTTTGCCCCAGCTTCGTCCTCCCACCCCATGTCCTCCAGTCCATTTTCTATGTCTACTTCTTTTCTCCTGACCTGAAACTAGGTTCATCAGTACCATTTTTTTTTATTCCATATATATGCGTTAGCATACGGTATTTGTTTTTCTCTTTCTGACTTACTTCACTCTGTATGACAGACTCTAGGTCCATCCACCTCACTACAAATAACTCAATTTCATTTCTTTTTATGGCTGAGTAATATTCCACTGTATATATGTGCCACATCTTCCTTATCCATTCATCTATCTATGGCCATTTAGGTTGGTTCCATATCCTGGTCATCTCAAGAAACAAGAAAAATCTCAAATAAACAATTTAACCCTACACTTAAAACAACTAGAGAAAGAAGTACAAAGAAAACCCAAAGTCAGTAGAAGGAAAGAAATCATAAAGATCAGAGCAGAAATAAATGAAATAGAAATGAAGAAAACAATAGCAAAGGTCAATAAAACTAAAAGCTGGTTCTTTGAGAAGATAAACAAAATTGATAAACCCTTAGCCAGACTCATCAAGAAAAAAAAGGAGAGGATGCAAATCAATAAAATTAGAAATGAAAAAGGAGAAATCACAACGGACACTGCAGAAATACAAAGGATTATAAGAGACTACTACAAACAACTATATGCCAATAAAATGGACGACCACGAAGAAATGCACATAGGCTTATTTAAATCAGAGTCCCATGCTATATCCTTAGAAATTCAGCATCAGCACATCTTGGTTGGAGCTCAGAAATCTGATAAAGATGAACTCAGATTAGACTGTTGGTTTCTTAAGGGAACAAGGAAGTTTTATTAATATATGTATTCCTGGTACTTGGCACCATGCCTGACAATCAAGCAATGCAATAATTGCTTGTTGAACTGAATTAAGAGGATTAATCAGAAAAAAATAGCTTCAGATTTTGTGTTAATATTCCCTGCTGGAAAACTTTATTATCCCAGCTAGAATGTGTCAAACTTTTGAGGCTAGGAACTGGTGAAAACGTGGGCTCAGGGAGCATTCTCCCCACCACACACACACTTTTCATATGCATCTTATGAGTTCATCTGACATCTATTGTACACCTGTCTAAATGCTAGCTCTGTGCTAGATGCTGTGATGTTAAATTGCATGAGGTTAATTCTTCACCCTCAAGGAATTTACAAATTAAGTGAGAGGTATATTAATAGCCCTCAAATAACATAATGGTTTATAACAAAGAATGAGCAAAGCATGCTAAAAGCATTGAGAAATGAAGGCTGAATGATGTCATTAAAGTTTCCCTCAATATTAAAACCCAAGAATCGGCATCCTGTAATATTTTTGATACTAATGCAAATCATTCTCTATGCCAATTCTTCAAAGCATTTGATGCCGTTAGAAATTGTCAGTGAACTAACACTGTTTGTCATTAAAAATGAAAGCAATAAGAACATCATCCTGTGCCACTGTGTCTTTCTCATTTACTTTCTCATTTACATGCACTTGTAAATTGTGCCTTTGATTTTAACTTCCTTAACTTTTTATGTAAGAATTCATGATTTTTACTTTTACTTAAGTATGGATTCAGTCATCTATCCTTTACCCCGCCTCCATTGGATTAACTTCTCAGCAGAAATGTCTTCCTTCCTGGACCACCTACTGGGAATTTCTCTTTAAAATCAAGCTAATGTGAACTATCTTTCCTGTCACTGCTGCTTCTCCCCCAAGTATCCCTTCTCTCTCCAGTATTGTAGTTGCCTTTACATTATCTCAATAATATCTAAATGTTCCCAAAGCTTCTCATGGCTGATATTCATAACCCTAATTCCTTCACTGATGAACCTGCACAGTGCCTGGTTTTATGGAAGGCAGTCATCTGCCTCTCATGGTAGAAGCAGAAAAAACAAATCCTCCCTGTTCCCATCCTTTGACAACTAAGGGACAGGCTTGTGACCTCAGCTTCGTCACAAGCTGTTCCACATTAAACACTGAATCTTCAGTGAGTGAAGCAAAGATAAAAGGAGTGGAAGGAACGTGTTGCCCCATAGCAGCATCCTGACCAGATTACCTGCCAAACAAGAACTTCTGGTGGATTGTTTTGTATTCCTGCTTCTTTCAATTTTGTGAACTCAGCTTCAAAAATTAATTTTAGCTTAGAATAGCTAAAGTTAGATTCTATTACTGCAATTAAGAACTCTAAGTTGACTTCTAGTTAGTGAGAATAAGGAGCAAATCTTTGTGATATTTTTCCCCAGTGTTGAGTATTTCTCGGTAAAATACATAATTTCATGGCAATTTAGCAATGAGTTTATAGTGAAACAAATGTGGACATTTTTTACTGCACTATGTTAAAGTTTTAAAATAAACATCTATTATTACATCAAATATGCTATGAATAGATAAACTGTAAGTAGACATATTAGTAAGGTAGGACTAAAGATATATGCAAACTCACCATTTGCCTATGCCAAATACTATATATATTTAAATAAGTTGTATCATCTTCAGTCTTAGTGGTATTTTATTTCGATTCCCATATAGCAGCATGGTCTATTTGCTGCAGTCAGGATTTGTGTTTCCCATTGCTTTAAGTTGTGTTTTAGTGTGCCCTTATACCAATTCTTCTATTTAAAAGATAATGCTATGTCTGGGCTATATTCAGAGTCCAATTTTCCCATAAAAAAAATAGTGCATTTGAAAAGGCAGGTTCAGGATCCAATAAAATAATTATCTACAATCCTTAGAAAATTCCATAAGTTATTCAATACTAAGGAGTCCATTCAGTGATATAGCTCATTTCCTACAGCTAGGCCACTGCAGTCATTTTCTTACTATTGGGGTTCCTCATATTGCTGTACCCTGAGAACTATGCATAGATTTTTGTGAAATACAACTTCATAGAGTTGATTTCAGCTCTTACATACAAGCCCCAAATAGTCAGTCAATATACATTTGACATTTATAAATCCTTTTATCTTCTTTTAGAAGGTAATCACACTACAAATAGAATAAGGAGAAAAAAAATATATATCTTGTCTTCTATTCATATTTTCCACAGGCTTAATAATTTTTCACCTTGTTTTATACTTTTTTTCTGTTCAATCTTTACCTTTTGCTTTCACACATCAGCTGTAGAGCTTTCTTATTTCTATGGAGTATTTGGGTTGGTTTTAGGGAATAGAGTACACTATGGGGCCTAAAAATATTTCACAAGATGAAAAGAGAAAATTATAGTTGTTATTTTCCCATCTGCAAATCTAAGACAATATAAACTTTGAAAGAATAGTATTTATAGTTTTTCTGGAAGAGAACTTGGTACATAGTAGTTACTCATGAAAGGGTAATATCTTTTCACTAGTTAATATTAAGAAAAAAATGATAAAATATCTTGGTGATTTGAAACTGTTCAAAAGTAATAGAATTAAATTTCAAATATCTGGGTTACTAATCAAATACCCACATATATATTGTAAAAAGCAACTCCCTTATTTTATATTATAAGGGAGCACATAAAGCAAAATTTGTGTGCTTCTCTTCATTCTTCTTTGCTACTTCAATTTTCTGTTTCTGTATACAGGTCTTTTGTCTCCTTAGGTAGGTTTATTCCTAGGTATTTTATTCTTTTTGTTGTAGTGGTAAATGGGAGTGTCTCCTTAATTTCTCTTTCAGACTTTTCATCATTAGTGTATAGGAATGCAAGAGATTTCTGTGCATTAAATTTTTATCCTGCTACTTTACCAAATTCAGTGATTAGCTCTTGTAGTTTTCTGGTAGCATGTTAAGGATTCTCTATGTATAGTATCATGTCATCTGCAAACAGTGACAGCTTTACTTTTTCCTTTCTGATTTGGATTCCTTCTATTTCTTTTTCTTCTCTGATTGCTGTGACTAACACTTCCAAAACTATGTTGAATAATAGTGGCAAGAGCGGACAACCTTGTCTTGTTCCTGATCTTAGTGGAAATGGTTGCAGTTTTTCACCATTGAGAAAGATGTTGGCTGTGGGTTTGTCATATATGGCCTGTATTATGTTGAGGTAAGTTCCCTCTATGCCTACTTTCTGGAGGGTTTTTATCATAAATGGGTGTTGAATTTTGTCGAAAGCTTTTTCTCCATCTATTGAGATGATCATATGGTTTTTCTTCTTCAATTTCTAATATGGTGTATCACATTGATTGATCTACATATATCGAAGAATCCTTGCATTCCTGGGATAAACCCCACCTGATCATGGTGTATGATCCTTTTAATATGCTGTTGGATTCTGTTTGCTAGTATTTTGTTGAGGATTTTTGCATCTATGTTAATCAGTGATATTGGCCTGCAGTTTTCTTTTCTTGTGACATCTCTGTTTGGTTTTGGTATCAGGGTGATGGTGGCCTCATAGAATGAGTTTGGGAGTGTTCCTCCCTCTGCTATATTTTGGAAGAGTTTGAGAAGGATAGGTATTAGCTCTTCTCTAAATGTTTGATAGAATTCGCCTGTGAAGCCATCTGGTCCTGGGCTTTTGTTTGTTGGAAGATTTTTTTTTTTTTTCTGTACGCGGGCCTCTTACTGTTGTGGCCTCTCTCGTTGCAGAGCACAGGCTGTGGGCGCGCAGGCTCAGCGGCCATGGCTCACGGGCCCAGCTGCTCTGCGGCATGTGGGATCTTCCCGGACCGGGGCACGAACCCGTGTCCCCTGCATCGGCAGGCGGACTCTCAACCACTGCGCCACCAGGGAAGCCCTGTTGGAAGATTTTTAATCACAGTCTCAATTTCAGTGCTTGTGATTGGTCTGTTTATATTTTCTGTTTCTTCCTGGTTCAGTCTTGGAAGGTTGTGCTTTTCTAAGAATTCGTCCATTTCTTCCACGTTGTCTACTTTATTGGCATATTGTTGCTTGCAGTAATCTCTCATGATCCTCTGCATTTCTGAAGTGTCAGTTGTTACTTCTGCTTTTTCATTCCTAATTCTATTGATTTGAGTCTTCTTCCTTTTTTTTCTTGATGAGTCTGGCTAATGGTTTATCAATTTTGTTTATCTTCTCAAAGAACCAGCTTTTAGTTTTATTGGTCTTTGCTATCTTTTCCTTCATTTCTTTTTCAATAATTTCTGGCCTGATCTTTATGATTTCTTTCCTTCTGCTAACTTTGGGTTTTTTTGTTGTTGTTGTTCTTCTTCTTTCTCTAATTGCTTTAGGTGTAAAGTTACGTTGTTTATTTGAGACGTTTCCTGTTTTTTGAGGTAGGATTGTATTGTTATAAACGTCTCTCAAAACAGCTTCTGTTGCATCCCATAGGTTTTGGGTTGTCGTGTTTTCATTATCATTTGTTTCTAGGTATTTTTTGATTTCCTCTTTGATTTCTTCAGTGATCTCTTTGTTATTTAGTAGTGTATTGTTTAGCCTTCATGTATTTGTATTTTTTACAGATTTTTTCCTGTAATTGATATCTAGTCTCATAGCATTGTGGTCGGAAAAGATACTTGATATGATTTCAATTTTCGTAAATTTACCAAGGCTTGATTTGTGACCCAAGATATGATCTATCCTGGAGAATGTTCCATGAGCACTTGAGAAGAAAGTGTATTCTGTTGTTTTTGGATGAATGCCCTATAAATATCAATTAAGTCCATCTTGTTTAATGTATTGTTTAAAGCTTGTGTTTCCTTATTTATTTTCATTTTGGATGAACTGTCCATTGGTGAAAGTGGTGTGTTAAAGTCCCGTACTATTATTGTGTTACTATCGATTTCCCCTTTTATGGCTGGAAACATTTGCCTTAAGTATTGAGGTGCTCCTATATTGGGTGCATAAATATTTACAATTCTTATATCTTCTTTTTGGATTGATCCCTTGATCATTATGTAATGTCTTTATTTGTCTCTTGTAATAGTCTTTATTTTAACATGTATTTTGTCTGATACAAGAATTGCTACTCCAGCTTTCTTTTGATTTCCATTTGCATGGAATATCTTTTTCCATCCCCTCACTTTCAGTCTGTATGTGTCCCTAGGTCTGAAGTGGGTCTCTTGTAGACAGCATATGTACAGGTCTTGTTTTTGTATCCATTCAGCCAGTCAATGGCTTTTGGTTGGAGCATTCAATTCATTTACATTTAAGGTAATTATCTATATGTATGATCCTATTACCATTTTCTTAATTGTTTTAGGTTTGTTATTGTAGGTCTTTTCCTGTTCTTGTGTTTCCTGCTTAGAGAAGTTCCTTTAGCATTTGTTGTAAAGCTGGTTTGGTGGTGCTGAATTCTCTTAGCTTTTGCTTGTCTGTAAAGCTTTTAATTTATCTGTCGAATCTGAATGAGATCCTTGCTGGGTAGAGGAATCTTGGTTGTAGGTTTTTCCCTTTCATCACTTTAAATATGTCCTGCCACTCCCTTCTGGCTTGCAGAGTTTCTGCTGAAAGATCAGCTCTTAACCTTATGGGGATTCCCTTGTATGTTATTTGTTGTTTTTCCCTTGCTGCTTTTATTATTTTTTATTTTTATTTAACTTTTGATAGTTTGATTAATGGTGTGTTTCTCCTTGGATTTATGTATGGGACTCTCTGTGCTTACTGGACTTGATTGACTATTTCCTTTCCCAAGTTAGGGAAGTTTTCAACTATAATCTCTTAAAATATTTTCTCAGTCCCTTTCTTTTTCTCTTCTTCTTTTGGGACCCCTATAATTCGAATATTGACGTGCTTAACGTTGTCCCAGAGGTCTCTGAGTCTGTCCTCAATTCTTGTGATATTTTATTCTTTATTCTGCTCTGCATTAGTTATTTCCACTATTTTATGTTCCAGGTCCCTTATCCATTCTTCTGCCTCAGTTATTCTCCTATTGATTTCTTCTAGAGAATTTTTAATTTCATTTATTGTGTTGTTCATCACTGTTTCTTTGCTCTTTAGTTATTCTAGGTCCTTGATAAACGTTTCTTGTATTTTCTCCACTCTTTTTCCAAGATTTTGGATCATCTTTATTATCATTACTCTGAATTCTTTTTCAGGTAGACTGCCTATTTCTTCTTCATTTGTTAGGTCTGGTGGGTTTTTTCCTTGCTCCTTCATCTGCTGCATATTTCTCTGTCTTCTCATTTTGTTTAACTTACTGTGTTTGGGGTCTCCTTTTCACAGGCTGCAGGTTCGTAGTTTCCATTGTTTTTGGTGTCTGCCCCCAGTGGGTAAGTTTGTTTCATTGGATCGTGTAGGCTTCCTGGTGGAGGAGTCTGGTGCCTGTGTTCTGGTGGATGAGTCTTGATCTTGTCTTTCTGGTGGGCAAGGCCATATCTGGTGGTGTGTTTTGAGGTGTCTGTGAGCTTATTATGATTTTAGGTAGTCTCTCTGCTAATAGGTGGAGTTATGTTTCTGTCTTGCTAGTTGTTTGGCATAGGGTGTCCAGCACTGGAGCTAGCTGGTCATTGAGTGGCTCTGGGTCTTATCATTGAGATGGATATCTCTGGGAGAGGTTTCACTGTTTTATATTATGTGGGGCCAGGAAGTCTCTGGTGCACCAACATCCTGAACTTGGCTCTCCCACCTCAGAGGCTCAGGCCTGACACCTGGCCGGAGCACCAAGACCCTGTCAGTCACACAGCTCAGAAGAAAAGGGAGAATAAGAAAAAGAAAGGAAAAAAAGAAGAGAGCAACCAAACCAAAAAACAAATCCACCAATGATAACAAGCACTAAAAACTATAGTTAAAAAAAAAAAAAGGACACACAGAACACTAGGACAAATGGTAAAAGCAAAGCTATACAGACAAAAGAAGCATACACACACACTCTCACAAAAAGAGAAAAAGGAAAATTTTATATATATATATGGAAGAGAGCAACCAAATCAATAAAGAAATCTACCAATTATAATAAGCTCTAAAAAATAAAATAAACATAAAACAAGAAACAAATCAGATGCAGAAAGCCAACCCTAAGTCTACAAGCATTCCCAAAGTCCACTGCCTCAGTTTTGGGATGATTCGTTGTCTATTTAGGTATTCCACAGATGCAGGGTACATCAAGTTGATTGTGGAGATTTAATCCGCTGCTCCTGAGCCTGCTGGGAGAGATTTCCCTTTCTCTTCTTTTTTCACACAGCTCCTGGTGTTCAGCTTTTTATTTGGCCCCACCTCTATGTGTAGGTCACCTGAGAGAGTCTTTTGGGAAGTCTGAGGTCTTCTCCCAGCATTCAGTAGGTGTTCTGTAGTAATTGTTCCACAATTAGATGTATTTGTGGGGAGGAAGGTGATCTCCATGTCTTCCTCTTCCATCATCTTGAAGGTCCCCTTCTACTATTTAATGATGGTTTTCTGCTAAATTTGACAAAATTGTCCATGCTTATAATGATTAAATTACATACTCATTTGATCAAAATAATTATATGAAAATAAGACATTTAAGGTTAGAAATATTTCAAGCATCATTTAAGAAAAGTGCTGTATTAAATAAAAATCGATTATTTTTCTAATATTTCCTGGAAAGATCTTAGAAATATAAGGTAATTGAGTATTTGAAGAACCACAGAACATGCAGTGATATGCAGAATTATATACAGTGGTCTCAGAATAACATCTTCACTTGCACACAAACACTTATAAATGATATACTAGTATGCTTTAACTTGCATGTCAGTTTCAAACAAACCATAGCATTCCAAAAGGACATAATGGGAAATGATTTCTTATTCAGTATTTTTTCAGTTCACATATTTTGAGCATTATTTGTGGATAAGACATTGTCCTAGGTCTTAGCAATACAAAGATAAACTGGCCATAATCTCTATTCTCAAGAACTTTAAAATGCATTGAGTTCAAGGAAATAAAAGTCTAGTGGAATATTCAGGTGCTGCATAAGTGACAAGTGTGGAGGTGAAGAAAAAGAAGTAAACCTCAGAGAAAAGGGATCAAGGAAGTTGTAATTTCTAAACAGGCTTCTTTGCTAGAGATTTCAATAAACCAGTAGAGAAAGAAACAAAGTACACTTGAGAATGGTTGAAAATCAGGAGCAAAGTCAGAGAACTGGGTACATGCCTGGCAGAAAAGTGTGGGAGAGTGTGAAGAGGAATGGCGTGGGCGGGAGGAACTGCAATTCAAAGGGAGAGCATGCAACACTTAAAGGCCATTTTAAGGAGTCACTTTGCCCTCTTTAATCAATGTGAAGTTTTTGTAGGTTTTTGAGGATGGGATGGTATGATACAATCTATGTTTTGGAAAGGTAACTGTTTTGAAGGATGAAATAAAGAGAGCCAGATGATTTTAGAGGATTGGATTGGTACTGGGGATAATATAGAGTCGAATGTGGATAAACTGGTCACTAGAGGAAATGATTTTACGTACTGAATGACTTTTCAGGAATAAATGATGTCTACTCAGCAAAACACATGGGTGATCATCTATACTGATGGGCTGATAAGCTCTGAGCAATCCTATTACCAAGATGATGCTAAATTTTAATGATATAATCTTATAACTGCATTTGTCAGAGGTCAGTCTCCCTAAGGGCAGCACACATTTAGAATTCATAAAATTCTTTGATTTGGAGCATAAATAACAGAAAATGAAAAATTATATCTTTAGGAGAGAATGATGTCATGGTGTGGAATATAGGAAATTGGAATTAAGAGTAATTATTAGTGAGTAGCAAAAGGATAGTAAATGTTTTCTCTTTGCCCTATAATATTTTGTGCCACCTTTTATGCACATAGCTCTCTAAAGCCACTTTCCAGAGAGCAGAGCACATTAAATGCATTCATGATTTGTAATTTAAAACTACAGTTGTGCGAAATTGCAATTTAAGCTTGTATGGATCCATACCCATTGAGTTTGAATTAAGATTTACAAGTATGTATTAGGTTTGATAAGACAGTCACTGAATGAAAAATACAACTTGTGGTACTGAAATGCAGCAAAAATATGAAAATTTAAAATATGTATGAAATCTTTCTCAACAATATGCTGATTACATCTTAGGCAATGCATATACCACATTTCAGTAATCAATCGGGGTATATATTCTGAATGCCATGATTCTAAGCTTCTTAATTTAAAAATAAATTGGAGGAACTTATTCCAGAAGTAATTATTTCAGAAAAAACATCATGTCCTACAAAACTCATTCATAGTCAAGACACCAGTAAAACAAATCAACCTTTTAAGTTCTTGGTTTTAAGTGGATATAGTTTAAAACCTAAGGTTAAAGCAACACATGTTTTGCCATAATTGTGCATATCTTCAAGCAAAAGATAGTTCTAGAATTACTCTAAAATCCATAGAAAAAAGAGGTCAAAAAGCAAGGTTAAAAGGTTGAAAAAATCATATGTCATAATGTTTAATAAAACCAGAATCATATTATCCTATAAAGAGCAAACTAATTACAAGCTAGTCCAAACCCACACTCGGTGTAGGAATTAGTTCAGCAACTCTGTTTCTCAGCCCTGGTTGTACATTACCATAGACGTGCACAGCATCACTGCTAGATTATCTCATTTAGTAGGTCTATTTATAAAATATCCCTAGATCATTTTAATGTGCAGTCATGGTTGAGAACCACTGCTTTCCCACAAAATATTAATCAAGATGAAGCGCATTATTTTCCAATATGGGGATAATTTTGATTTTGGTAAACATCTTTATATTAAGATGTGATCTGGGTTCTGATAACTTTCATCCATTGAAATCACATCAGCCTGTTTTATTTTTTGAAAAGTGCTTCCTTGCTTTTACTTATTTTATTTCCTAATAAAGTATACATTATATAGCAGAAGGGTTATTTGCATTTGTTTTTATCACCATCAATAATAGCTAATATGTAATATGGGTTTTCTATGAAGCTGACACTAACTTAGGTGCCTTATTACAATAATTTAAAACTTTTTATCAGTTCTAGAAGGTAGATATTATTACTCTCTCCATTTTAAATAGGAGCAAATTGAAATAGAGCGGAGTTTAAAACATGCCTCAAATTGCATGACCAGAGAGTCCTGAAAGCAGGGATTTGACCCAAGCATTTATGTTCTCAGCTGCTATACCCTACCTGTCAGTATGCTTAATGCAGTTCTGTTGAGTTAACTAAATTGTACATACCAATCATTTTAAGATTTATAGAAAGTGTTATCTTTTCTCAACATTTTCAATAGCCCAAGAACTTTCATTTCTTTTTCATATAAACTTGTTATCTGTTCAGATTTACTTGTCACTAGGAAATCCAGACAAACTTGTCTGAAACACTGGATCCTAACTTGCCAAGGCCACTGCTTGTGAAATTTAAAATTATATCACGTGAACTTTAAGAATTCTTGGGGCTTAGGCCTTTATGATTTCTGTTGTTTCCAACAACTAAATTGTCATTAAAAGTCTTTATTTTACTCTGAATATAAAACTCCTCTCTTTCATAGGATTATGGACACATACCAAGGCACCTATCCACTCATATCATGAATTTTATAAAATCTGCATCATTTATTAGAAATGATTGCATTAAAGAAAGGGTACTCCAAATGGGACAAGGCCTCTGATATCTTGTGGGCCCTACTTTCTCTGCCTCCTCTTTTCATCTCTGCATCTCATCCGTTCCCTCAAAACCCAGACTCCCAAATCCATCAAATAGCTCAGTAGAAAAAAACAAACAAATGGATTGTCAAAATCAGGTCCCTTTCCTGAGAATGCAGTTGGTGTATAAATATTATCTTGTTTCCCGTGTCAAGTGTCAAACTATTTGTTTCATCCCTCACTGTCTTAATCATAATTTTCCAAATATCTTTCAGTTAATTATCTAGTTTATTTTCTAATCAGCCTACTAGTTTTTCATTAGTGTATCCTTCCCAACAAATCAAAAATGAAGAATGTATTGAATCCTTCTTCTGTGGCAGTTGCAGTGATAGTTATAATAAAGAATAGTTCATTAGCTCTACTGTTGGCTATCGAAAGGAAATGTAGTTTTTCTATGTCCCTCATTCCAACAATCATGCCTGCTGTCTATTCCAAATGCTTAGCAGTGTCTATCCAGCACCGATTTTTAGCAAGATAGAAGCCCAAATAACATAATGGATAACCTGGCCTGAAAAAGTGGTCATGGATTTGACACCTTGGGAAAACAATAATTTCAATGCTTTTTTGGCCTTTATTGGGTTTTGTCTTTTGATATGTTGTTGCAGGGGAAGTCACCTTACTGAAAATGATTACAGGAATATTTGAAGTTCAATGGATGAAATATTTTAATTATGCAAAAGAACAGCAAAGATATTATGGTAAAAGACAGAGTTTAGGCAATGTGGACCAAATGAGTGAGCTAAGCTGCTCTGCATGGTGGGTAAGGTGTATGTACAATGTATTCTTTAAGAAATCTTTGAACATTTAATCACATTATTGGTTTTTCCCTTTGGTCAATGTGTGTGTGGGCATGTATGTGCGTGTGTATTTGCAAGACGTGTTTTCCTCCAAGCAGTTACCCACAGTGTTGCTGATGAATGCTTATGTGTCTTGGCTTACACAGACTCTTGGACATTCATGTGGTCCTATCATTAAGGAATTTGCAGTCTTAGGGCAGATGTAGACCAACAAAAGCTACTTTGGGAGATATCAAGAAGGCATTGAACATATTGGGGAGGGAGGGAGTGTTGTCAGAGAGGCTTCCCTTGGGGAGTTGTCTGGTTTTCACTTACCTCACTTCTCTTCATCTCCTCCAAACCACCATTTGTTAAATATCCTCACACTGGAATGACAGGGCTCAGTCCTAAGCAGCTATTCTTTTTTATCTACACTTTTCTCCCTAGGAAAATCATTCAATACTGTGACATTAAGTCTACTCGCACTTTTCATACTGTCAACGATTCAAAAATGTATACCTGTAGTGCTAATCTTCCTCTGAACTCCAGACAAGTGTGTCCAAGTACTGACATCAGGATCCCTGTATCAGTCAGTTTCCTGCAGGAGATGGATTGAACACATAATTATACACTTTGAGGGAAGTTTAATCAAGGGACAATGTTAAATGCCTGAGTAAGGTATAAGGACACCACAAGGGAGAGAGCAGGGCACTGTGCTAGGCTTGGAGGGGAAAAGGGAAGCAAAGGTTACTAGAACTTGGAGACAGAAAGCCAGGGTGGAGAAGGCTGCTTTATAGGAACCAGGACCTTAGTTCACGGAAGGTCATGGGAGGAAACCAACCCATGGGAACCCTGCAGCAAGGGAGCTCAGGGAGCACAGACTTCGAATTCATTTCCTTCCTTCCAACCTTTTGTCGTTGGTGCTGCCTGTTAGGTGAACTCTACTAGAAGCTGGAAAGTAAGAGAAGTATAGAGGTAACTTGCAAAATTGGCCTCCCTGGGACAGAAAGCAGGAGGTAGGAGTGTAAGTGTGAGAGTGAACTAGCTTTATATATGTGGAGTGAGGGTATTCTAAAGAACAGCACATAGAAAAGCCACAAGAAGAAAGCCCTCAGACCAGTAAGTAGTTCAATATATCTGGAATAAAAAAGTCAGAGTGACAATTTATGAGGTGGAACAGATAAACTGCAACCAGCTTATAAAAAGTATTTTAAACTACTTTAAGGACTTTTGATATAGAATTTTAAAGGAGAGGAGTGTCATGCTAATATTTATGTTATAGAAGCAACATTCTGGCTCCTGGCTGGAGTCTGGATTACACAGAGGGCGGGACTTGAAGCTGAAGGACCAGTTAAAAAAATGGCAGTGAAATTGCCAGGTATAATCAGCAGTGTGATGGGATAGAAATAAAAAGACAGACTGATGAGAGATTTAAAAGGTAGAATTTGATAGGATTTGATGATTATTCAGATGCTGAAGGTAAGGGAAAAAGAGAAATCAAGGATGATGTGGAGATTTCTGGCATGTTTTACTTAGAAAATGGCAGTACCATTTCCAGTGATGAGAAACAGACTAGAGAGAAATGAGGAAAATGATGAGTGAGGTTCTGTACATATTATAAGACATTAAGTTCAAGTTGCCTGTGGAACATTTTAGTAGAAATGTCCAATAGAGAGGTGTATAAGTCGTCTCAGCCCACAGGAGAGAACAGCAATATGGATGTAGTTTAGGTAATTATTGGCATATTAATACTTATTAAAGAAGGGGAATGAATGAGGAAATTAGGTGACTTAGCAGAAAATTCAACATAGATATGACTGACTTAATGCTTACATGTTTTTCAGTACACTCAACCAATAACAAGTTTAAGAATTTTGCTTAAAAAAAGATATTTAATGTCAAGAGTAAAAGATAGCTAGTTTCTAAAGCCCATCTTTCAATTCTAATTAATTTCTATGGATACTCCCTTACTGTTGTTTGCCAATATAATGCTTTATGGAGTAAAAGCTTTTTAAACAAGTTGTAGAGAAAATATTCTTGCAAAAAATTATCAGGAAAGAGAATTCCAGGTATCCAAATATTACAATAAGACTTTGAGTTTTAGAATTAGAATGCACATTCAAGGTCATGTAGTGGTGTCAGAGGTCTCACGTTTTAGATGAGAAAGCCAGATAGTTATGCCAATGGGTGAATCATTCCAAAATAAATTATAATGAGAGTAAATATTTAGTTAAGATAAATAATGATAAGTATATGTATGGGTTCATCAAGTCTTTCACAAAGAACCATGCCTATGGTGTAAGGTGAACAGGGATCAGGGGAGAAAGGAGAAGCTAAACAATAAAGAAGGTATACTATAGATTAGACTCTAATTAATATCACACTGATGATGCAAGCCTCAAAAGATCAATCTTCAATGCTCCCTAAAAATTCCATAAAATATACACATATTGATATTTAAAAGCTGAAATATGGCAAGCCACTAAAACATGGATGCTGAAATTGCTAACATTTCGTAAAAGATGAAGAAAGCTCACTACCTTAATGGAAACTGAACCAAACCCATAGAGAAGCAGATGTTTCCCTTTAAAAAACTTTCAAAGTAGCAGGAACTTGCATTCAGTCAGGAAACTGGCAGAGCCTCTGGAACCATTTCTAAGTGGCTGTGAGAGCTGAGAGAACGTCCTTGAAGACTTGTGCCCTGGTTAAAATGGAAGTGGAGACTTTGGCAGACCGTGTTTTCGGCTACCTGCCAGCGACTTTGAAAAGTATGACAGCTAACGCGGCTGCCTGGATTGTTCTTTGGCTGCACCTCTGGTTAGAAGACATGATTTTGAAAGAACTCCACGCAGGAATTCCATTTGGCAAAGGCTTGCTTTTTGGCAAGGATGTGTACAGTCTTCTTGTATAAGCATTGAAGAATAAATTGTGTCTGCCTCAGGATAAAGCTGCTGGGGGAATAGGAAAAGAAGTAGGAGGCCAATTATACAGAGGCAGAAAGTTTTCAGACTGGCAAGAGACACTAGAAATTTGCAATCAGTAAAAATTACCCTATGCAAGAAAAAAAAAAGGGAAGTTCTTCAAAAAATCCAGAAAAAAGTTAGCTGGCCCGGCTGCTCAGTCACTGCTCTGGATGAGGGAACCAAATAATAAAGATCATATGTGAGTCAGAAATGGGAAAATGTACCCTTAATTCAAGAAAACCTTAATCTAAAATATTAAAAATGGTTTGCATTAAGTAAAACAGATTTTATGGTATAGAAACCTGGCACCACACTAATCATGAGTTCATAAAATGCTGACCTAAGTTTGCAGGCCTGGGTTCCTCTGTTACCTACTGTCTGAAATCTTTTCGGGGAGGACCTGCTACGTTTGCCTTATTAGCATGAAATCCAAGATGGAGCACACAGCGTGGAACTTTCAGTGCAGTATCCTTATGGGGCCTAAGTGTCCACACGCCTCCCTGGCATGAAAACTGTCATTAGGTCTTAAACTCCATCAGCTCATACACAGCTTCTGATGTGTGAAAAGCAGTATAGTGTTTTGCCACTGGTTGATAATAAAAGGTCATATTGACTATCATTTTTTCTTTTTTAAAATATGTAATCATGACTGCTTGAGTCCTGTGAGAGAAAGATTGTTTTCCTTCAGGTTGCCAGGTAAAATATAGGATGCTCAGTTCAATTTAAATTTCAGATAAACAGCCACTATTTTTTTTATTTTTTAGTGTAGGTATTCAAATTTAACTAGGTGTCATATTTTATTTGTTAAATCAGGCAGCAAATTTTAGGGACAGTTTTATGAGTGAGGGAGATTTCTTCATGAGTCTCTATTGCTATTAAATATACTAATTCACTTTCATAGAGTCCAGCATGGGTAAACCTAAAAACACATTTTGCTCTGTTAAAACACTGATAGCGAAGTTCACGTCCAAACCTTTCCCTGGTGTGTGAGCTTATTTATTTTTGAAGAAATGTGTTTTTCAACTGGACTTCCAGTAGGGGTGCTGAAGAAATGGCCAAAATATGTGCTTAGTGCAAATGAGGGGCAAAGAAAAGAGGGAAGGACATAGGGAGATGAATGATAAACATTTTCGATGATTAAGAGCTTATACTTCAGAGAAATCTATGAAGTTGAATGCCAGTCCTGCCAGGTATCTACCCATGTAAACTTGTTTAATTTAAATAAAATAAGACCATTACTGAGTACGGTGTTTGGCACATAGCAGGTATACTATATATATATATATATATATATATATATATATATATATATATCTCCTGTCAATGATTTTACACTATTGTTATGGGATATCTGAGTTCAATTAATATCTTCTTGCTCCAAGGACAATGCTTAAAATACCAATGCTTTAAACTGGTATCAGGAAAGAGAGACATTTTATGGTAATTCAGTGAAAAAAATCAAAGAACAAAATCTAATTATAATTTAAAAATTAAATAGACTGCTGCTGTTCTGCCATTTAGAAAATTCTTAATCACAAGGCAGTTTTATCCAGTTACTTGAGGATATTTGACTTCCATGGATAATTGCCTAGTGTAAACTCAGAAGACACATATTTATAGTCAGCAGTTTTGAGAAACAGTACCACAGAATATTCAAGCCTTACGTGTGATATCCATCCTCCTTGAGTTTAGTATAGTGAGTATAGGAGATGACTTAGCTCAGAAGATTAAATCTATGAGATTATCCATTAGAATATTTGACTATAGCAATATCACAAAGTGATGTGATTATTTATTAATTTCTAAAATAAATGTATTTTTATCATCTTATTTTGGTTCAGTCTAAAATATTTCCTAAGTAAATGCTTCTATTGTGCCCATTGTTCCTACTAGATTATGACTATCTTAAATCACGGTTTGTAGATATTTTATCTATAGGTTAACAGGGCCTTACACAATGTAATGAGCAAAAATAGTAAATCGAGGAAAATAGAAATTAATGAATAAAATCATTAAGGAAACAATAAGGGAAAGTCAGGATTCAGCAACTAGAGTAAAACATAGGTAGTTCATATAAATTGTGTGACTAGCTCAGCTGAAATCACTGAGGTGTCTCTCTTCTATTTGCCTTGAAAACTATTAGGCACAATTTTCCCCAAAATTTCTAAAGTAGTTGATAATCTTTTTGTCCTATCACATCCCTGACAGAAATGCATAATACACATGACTAAATATACTCAATGAATTAAATAAAGAAAAAATGTTTTTTTCAGTCAGAGTCATTAATTTATATTTCAATATTGGATTAATATTATCAACTTTTCTCAAATAACAATTAAGTTTGTAACAGCTGAGATATACAATATATGTAAAAGTAAAGAGCTTACAACATTTCTTATATAGTTGAAATATTTGTCCTCAAATCGTAAGGCTGTGGGTAAAACAGCATATTATTTTCCAATCCATAGGATGAGATAATAATAATATCTACTTTGCAGTATAAAATAAATTTATATCCAAAGCACTTAGAAGTATGTACAGTGTTAGTGCATGCTGACTTTTATTATCATGTTAAACAAGTCAAGTCTCTAGACTGAATATACATGACGAAGGATTAGTGCTATAAACAAGAAAAAAATAATTTCAGCAAAGGTAGATTATAGCCATGAATGAAAATTGCTACCGAGTTACAAAGTAATTGATTCGTTAATGGGTTGTTTGTTTATTCATTTCAAATAAAACATTTCTCAGGACAGGCAAGTAAAGAGAAATGGAAACAGCATAAAACAGGAAGTTATCATATCCAAAGGAAATACCATCAGAATTTTCTAAGTAACAGCATGTTTCCTTATAGTAGGATATATCTAGAAGCTCTCAGGCATACATGGCTAATACTAACCTACCCTTTCCTACATTTAGCAATATTTAGTGGGAACTCAAAGTAAGAAGTTAGCAAAAAGTAGCAAGACAGTGTCCATTCCTTCGAATTGTATCTCCTAGAAATAAAGGGACTGGAAATCATGTATTCCTGTTCCTTGACTCCATTAGGTCAATCCCTCTATCCCTTGTCGTGGTAGTGTCCAATGCAGTCACCACTAGCCATGTGTGCTCATTTAAATGTAAACAAATTAAACTGAAATACAGTTAAACATTAATATCCTCATTTGCAGTAGCCGCATTTCCAGTGCTCACATGTTAAATATTCCTTTGGATGGCACTGAGAGTCTTTAAGGGGCCTGAGATCAGCTTCTTTCATTTTCCCCTCTAGTAAGTAAAACATGGCTACATGAATGTGTCTCAATTCTCCTACATCTGTCTCTCCTCTCCCTTAAAGAGTGTAGCCTAGATTAAAGTCACACAAAACAAAACCTAAATTCTTCACATTGTCTGAAATCAAAGCTGGATCAAAAAATGACCTTGGAGAGGCAAAAATGAATGTGCAGGCTATGAAGGCCTTGAATTAGAGTGTGCTGTCAGGTTATCACTGCTTAGAATAAGTCATTTATTTATGTCATTTTTTTGCCTAATTCACCAGAAACTAAATGCATATAATAATGAAATCGGAGTTGATATTGGTGGTGGTCAAGAAGCAAGGTGAGTTCATTATGAAAAGAGAAGGAAGGTAAAAGAAGCCAGGAAATATAATGGGAGTTGAGAGAGGAAAGAGAAACAGCTACTGCTTTACAATTTTGACAAAAGCAGGCTGTTTGGTTAATAATAACAACCAGGAGAAAAGCAGATTTTCAACAAAAGTGCTGTTCATGGACAAAATCTACTGAGCTAAGTGCATCTCAAATCCCCCCAGCATAAAAGCTCAAAGAGCAAACATTTTTTAATACTGACATTTCCAGTGTATACAATACTTCCCTTCATGCCGAAGCCAAGCACAATTGTAACAATTTAGCTCTTGTCAATCTGCTTCGCTCTTTGCATCCTTATGCCTTGAATAGCAAGGTGAGATCTAGGCAAATTGGGCTGGGAACAGGGACCTGGCTCTGTGCAAATGCACGTTGAAATACAGACACTTGAAGGATATTATCTCAGGGTCTAATTGCCAAAAAAGTAGGTTTATGCAGGATTTTTTTCTCCCTTAGTGAAATTTGAAAACTGAGTGTTAGAAGAAATTGAGTGATTGGATAGTGATACCAGGATGTGGTCATTGTATTTATCAGTGCCATATGACCATCAGAATTTTAGGAAATATAGAATGATTCAAGTTTGTAAAGGTGGAAATGACACAATGTTTTAGAAAGTTGGATTTAGTTTTAACAGTGGTGAACAAAACAAATTGCCATGAAATGAGGGAGACCCACAACATAATATAAATGCATAATATATTTGAAGTAGTATCATTAAGTGCTATGCTGAAAAGTTAAAGTAAAATGAGGGATAATGAATGATGGTGGCTGGTATTTTAGACGAGATAGAAAGTGAAGGTGTTTATCAGGGGGGGCATTTGAGAAAGGGCTTAAATGGAGCAAAGGAGAGCAAACCACTAGACTGCTGGGAAAACCAGCTTTCCAGAATGAGAAAATACCAAGTTCAAAGGGCTTGAAGCAGCTAAGTGCTTTGGAGAGTTTGTAAAATAGGAGTCCCGTGTGGATGAATCAAATGAAGCAAGGAAAAGCGTATGACAAAATGAAGTTAGGGTCCCATTCAAAGGCCTACTGATGTAGGGTATATTTTTTTAATATATAATTGGAAACTGATCATTTCTTAGCATCATCACTGTTTCCACCCTGGTTAAAGACACCACCCTTACTTGCTTGGCTGAATTATTTCAGCAAACACCTAACTGCTTCTAACTTACTGCTGTAAAATAAAGCCTTCTGTCCCCTCCTGTCAATCTGTATTTACTCATCAACCAGAGTGATCCTTTACAAAAATAACTCAAGACAACAACACTGTTTAAGACCTCCATTAAAAGGGCTTCTCTGGTGGCGCAGTGGTTAAGAATACGCCTGCCAATGCAGGGGACACGGGTTCGACCCCTGGTCCAGGAAGATCCCACATGCTGCCAAGCAACTAAGCCCGTGCACCACAACTACTGAGCCTGCGCTCTAGAGCCCACGTGCCACAACTACTGAGCCTGTGTGTCACAACTACTGAAGCCCGCGCACCTACAGCCCATGCTTCACAACAAGAGAAGCCACCGCAATGAGAAGCCCGCACGCTGCAATGAAGAGTAGCCCCTGCTTGCTGCAACTAGAGAAAAGCCCGCGTGCAGCAATGAAGACCCAACACAGCCAAAAATAATATAAATTTATAAAAAAAAAAAGACCTCCATTAAAAATTAAAACAATCAAACAAAGTTCTTATCCTCTATATTCTTACCATAGTCTGCATGGCTGTGACTGTCACCTCTCTTTCCTTAACTCCTATTGAGTTCTTGTCCAAATGTACCAGTTTCTTTCTGCTCCTCAAAAATACCAAGCATGACCCCACCTCAAATCCTTAGCCCTGAACCTTGGAGCAAACTTTCCTCAGATATCCCAAAGAGCATATCTTCTTTTCCACTCAGGCCGCTGCTCTCATTTTACCTCAGCAGAAAGAACGTCCACCAAACTACCATCCCTTCCTGTTAGTTTCCAGCCACTTCCTCCATTTTACTTTTCATTTACTTTTCCATTTTCTGTCTTCTTGTACCAGAATAAAAGTTTCCTGGGAGCAAGGTTTTTGTTTTATTCATTGTTTATTGGTAAAACCTAGAACTCTACCTGACCCCTCGTAGTTGGCCAGCAAATTGTTTTTTTTTTTTAATAAATGAATGAGAAACTGACGATAGCAGCAAGTCAACTTGCTGACAGATTGGAGGTTAAGTGTGAGAATAACAGAGGAGTCAGGATGATAGCAAAGATCTATCCATAGAAACAGGGTGAATGGTAGCTCCATTCACTGAGATGGAAATCAGAGGAGAGAAGGAGAGTGGAGGAAAAATCAGGTGTTCTGGTTGGAAATGTTAGCTTTCATTGTTTGAGTTTAGTTTAGACTATTAAGGGCAAGTAAGGCACAACAGTAAATCATAAGTATCTTACCTAGAAGGTGATTTGAAATAGGTTTTGTAGTATAACATCCATCACAGTGTAATTGTTTTGACCAAATGTATTCTATCATAGAGTATGATAGCAGGAAATCTTTAGAAATTAGGGGTTCCTTGGAGTCTTCTAAGGAGCACATGTGGTACCAGACATATAAAAAATTCCCCTTGGGGCTTCCCTGGTGGCGCAGCGGTAGGGAGTCCGCCTGCCGATGCAGGGGACCTGGGTTCGTGCCCCGGTCCGGGAAGATCCCACATGCCCGTAGCGGTTGGGCCCGTGAGCCATGGCCGCTGGGCCTGCGCGTCCGGAGCCTGTGCTCCGCAACCGGAGAGGCCGCAACAGTGAGAGGCCCGCGTACCACAAAAAAAAAAAAAAAAAAAAAATTCCCCAGCCCCACTTTCCACTTTAACTAGAGTGTTTCTCCTTTAACAGGACAAAGAAAATGTTCTGAGGATAGTAAATAAAGAAGTTTTAAATAGCTTCACATTTTGAAAGCAGAAACCTGAAACTTCTTTTTCAACAAATAGAAACTGTTAGGAGCCAGAGAGGTGAAATAATTTGCCCTTGATCACAAGTTGGCTGGTGGTGGAGCCAAGTTCAAGCGAGGTCTGTTAATGCCAAGGTCATTTCTCTATGTTCTGCTCTAACACAATACATTTATATCAAAGCCAACTATCACATCATGAAAGGACTTGGGATCTGTAAAGAGACCTGAGCATAGTGGTGGTCTAAAGCCAGCTCATACTAGTTTATGAGAGCTGATTTATTAAATTTTCAGAAGTTTTGGTACCTGATTATTAAACTCATGCATAATTAAAACTTAAACTATAAAACTTACAATTAAATGATTATATTAAAAAATTAACGAACACTCAAAAATCATCTTTTTTTACTACATTTTACCATTTTCTATATTCTTGATGCTATTTGTGTCTATTGCCTCTTTATGGTATAAATACTGTATAATGCTTTGCTACTAAAACACACTTCCAAATTCTTCATTCTGACATCATGCAGGTAGTGCGAAATCTGCCATGGTGGGAGTATTTACACCACGAAAATTGTCAAATGCCATCATTTGACAGCTCTCATCCCTCATCCTTCCCACCCTCAACAGCCAGAGCTTGTTAAATATAAACCAGTACAGCATTGCCTGAAAATAAATATTACACTATTCTTTATCTTTTCTGGGATCTTGGGTAAATCATTTAACTCCTCTCTTAACTTGGCCTGAAAATTAAATACATCAATACCACCCTTATCTGATATTTGTATTGATTAAATGAGATAATATATATGAACATTCACAAAAGACTGCCCTATACACAGGACTACTATTACCCCATATGGCACATTTTTGAAAATTAAAAAAAATCCCAGTGCACTTAAAACACTGATTTGTCATAATATTATCATATTATACTGATTTTTATGACAATAAAATACAACTGCCATTTGCCAGAAAATTATCATAATAACTCTCATGTATTACTCTCTGGGAAAAATCATGTAGACTCTGTATGTTCAAGCAGCCCACAGAGTAAAAAAAAAATTTTTTTACTTTGATATATAAAGCCTCTGCCTAAATGTTCACTCACTTGTTTCTCTGTATAATTCTATTCAAAATCTTTCTTACTTTTTTTTTTTTCCCTTTGGGAGGTGTTGTCGAAGACATAACAAACAAGGAGTTGTGCATTCTTTCATTTTCTATGAAGGAGGACTCTCAGAAAAATTATCTATCTGGGGCCTAAAGCTCCCCAGCAACACTCAGTAATGCCTTGTTCTCACGTGAAACAGATGGAGTTGATAGAAGGGGTCTATTGTTCTTACACAGTACACAGTTTCTGAGACTCTTCCAAAGGGATGGCTGCATCATCTACAGGGAGGAGGAGAATATGTCACCCTGTAGATCTCATGTCGAAAAACAGTTTTGCTTACAAATTGTTTTTTGCTTGTTCTGGTATGAGGTTTGTATGAAACTTCAGTGTCATGAATAAGGTAAGAGAAGATTGGGTTTAAGTGTCATCAACTGACTTAAAGTTGTGTTATAATATGTCCCCATCTCTGAACAATCCCTAGTCATGTCTGCAGGCTCTTAGCTCTATGAAATAGTGCCAGTTATGTCAGGCATTTTGAATCGATAGGAAATAAAGACAAGGTGAATCATTTGATTGAACTAAGTTTCTTGTTTAGTTTTCATTGTTTTCAAAAGCAATGGGGAATTGCAAACACAAAATCCAGGGTGGAGGGTCATTACGGGATAGGGGAACATAGGTAGTCGCTAAAATTTGGCAATTTTCTAGTTATTGACCTGAGTGGTGGCTTCATTAAATTATATTTTATAACAAATATGTGTGTATTTATAATATAAGCTATAATTGTCTGTATATAATTATATACCATAATAAAGAAGATAAAATAAATTATCCTAATTTTTACAGACACTAGAGTTATAAGACTTTCACAAACTGTTACTAACTTGAATCTTCACTGCACATATAATAGCCAGGTTTTGTCTTTTTCTCTAAGCTCTGCAAAGAATTTAAGTCTATATTCATTGTGAATGTTTCATGTGATTAGAATGTTGGAATAATTATAAGTAAATAATCATAAAATTCATGTCTTTTCCAGAAAGCAAAATTAAAGCATTTAAAACATGCTTTATGTTAAATAAGAATGGTTTATTTAAAATGAATATATTCAACTTAGGTAATAAGTGTTATTTCTTCCTTTTCTGAGAAGTGTCCTTGGGTATTGAGTACCATAAGCCATTGCACATATGGAGTGAATTTTTAGAAAGAAAATCACTAGCACCTGGATTTCAGTAACATTCAGAATGTCTTTTGTATGTTTCCAGCTGGCAATATTTTTGCTCATAGAGAATGTAGGTTTATAAGTTAGTATTTTTCTTTATCCAGACCATCCTATCTCCTTTATCACCTTTCTCATCCCTATCTTATGCTTCTTTAATTATAATAAAATCGATTATGCTCTAAATTCTACACTAAGCTCCAGTGACCAATTTTTTCCATTTTCTATTTTAATTTACTTACTAAGCTTCATGCTATATACCTGAAGGCTCTCCTAACATTATTTTTATGTGATGCTGAATGATACTGCACTATTAGATATAAAAATTAGTGGACCAAATTTGAACTCCTTTCAAAATTTTATAAACTGAATGACAAATGTCTTCTAGAATCTACCAAGTTTTCAAATTTTAAAACACTTTCAGGAGATGGAAACACTCTTGGTTCTCTTCATAAATTCTGTGAACAAACAATTAACACAATGAGTTGTTTTTCCTTCACAATTTATTCCTAGAAAGGTGAACTAAGTTGGTGGACGCTTAGGGCCCAGAAGAGGTGAGAACTCAACCTAAGACTTTGATTCTTGAGATTCTCAGAATTCATCACTTCTATTTAAAATTTTCTTTACTATGTTTCTAAACCTATAGCACGTTTTTTCCCCTTTTTTCTTTCTGTTTTTAAAGAGATAAACAGAATGATTTTATGTTTAGGCAGATTTTTCTCATAACTCTAATTCATATTTGCCTAACTATTTTGCCTTGCGGTTTACCACTGTTATTACTGCCAGTTCCTTAAAATGTGTTCCAACATCTTAGATTTAATAAGCACAATTAAGGATTTGTATTTCTATAATCATTAAAAATAATTTCACGATGATATACTCAAAAGATATAATTTCTTCAATAGCCTGTATAAATTAACAGCAACAATACCCCTTGATGATGCCGTGGGGACTTCTGTATTAACATAGACCCAAGGAGCCAGAGGGAATAGCGAAGGAGAAGGGCAGTAGCCGGGAACCAGTTCCTCTCAAATCTTTGCATTAATAATGCCTTCTTGCCATTCAAGAGCAAAAAGATGGAGCAAAGCCAGCAGTACCCAAACTGTAATAGCCCATGGTAATTCAAATGTGTGATTCCAAAAAAAAAGAAAAAGCAGAAATAAAAGTTCACAGCACTTCCTTGGGAGTTTGATTTTTTTAATTTTGCAGAAATCCTAGGGGCATGCATGACCTTTATCCTACTACCTTGTCTCACACCCACACCACCACCCACTGGTTAAAGTCAATGAGTGGTCAGGAAGAAACTTTTTCTTCCCAAGTAGCACCACTTCACAACACTCCTCTTTTTTACCAATGTAAACCTTTGAAGGGCTTTCCTCCATTTGTTTGCCTTTGCCTGATCTTTCTAGCTGTCAGAAGATGATGTTTTACATTTTAGGAGAACTGTAATTGTACGTAATGTCTCAGGCTGGATGATACACATTCCAGACATATGCTATTAAAGTTATAACTATTATTTGAATCATTATATAAATTACCCAGTAATTACAAATGTAATGAAGATCCATTTCAACATAAGTCATCAGATAACAATTTTAATTTATTTTAAAGAAACATCCTTAGACTTCTTTCAAAAGGAAAAAATATATATATATCTGCCATTTTTTGGAACTAAACAAACAAACAAAAACTTAATAGCATTTTTTCTGACTCTGTACATAAAAGAGAATTTTTTTTTGCCCCAAAGCAACTCCTGTCCATTAGAGATACTTGCCAGATACCATAAGATCTTCTGCACTGACAGATTCAGTGGCTATTTGGAAAGCTTCGCTGCCACCTGCAGCTGCACCTGCTGTGAGGTTTTACTTGTAGATTTCTTGGTGAGTTCAAAATCTATTGCCTAGATTAGTAAAATGAGCCTAATCCTAGAAGCAATTTTCTAGTATAGCTAAGGAGTTTCCCTGGGTAGGAGTGGACTATACAGATATGTTCTTCCCTTGCAGATTTACATGAACCAATGGTTGTATAAACAGTAAATAAATTGTGTATTGGGATGTAATTTTCTTCATTAACTAACATTATTGTACTAAAATTGCCTAGTTCGGAATTTACAATAGAGTTAGTCCTCAGATAAGTAGTGAATTTAAAAAGAAGATATTGACTCTAGAATCTTCTGCTTTTTCTATTCTGTAATTTCATCTGCTTCTAGCAGAAATTTAAAAAAAAATTGTGTTTTGTGATTTTATAATGCTGTATTTGTTTCAAAATAGGAAATCTTTAACTTATCAAATTGGAAATGAAAAATCCAAACTTGACACCATGTCCTTGTGGGTACTGGTCAATGTGGTCCCAAGGGATAGTTCTGATCTCAACTCTCACCACTCTCCCCAGTTCATAGTAGTCTAACCACTCTGAATTATTGAAGATCTTCAAATATACTAAGAATACCCTGGTCTCAGGGCCTTTACCCATGCTCTTTCTTAGGACTGAAACAGCAATTCCTTAGGTATCTGCAAACCTGGGCTCCCCCTCTTCATTTGTGTCATCCAAGCAGAGAAGTCCACTCTAAATGTCCTGCCAAATATATCAGTGTCTCACCACACAGTCATTAAAAGTTCTTTTAGCCTGATTCATTATTTTTCTAATTTTTAGCATCACCAGATATGTTATAAATGGATTTGCTTATCTGTTCATTAATTGTCTCCTCCCAAATGGTATAAGTTCCACAAGTACAGGAACTTCGGGTATTTTGTTTTCATGGTTCAGTCCTTTGTGCAAAATGAGTAGTTCACAAATATTTGTTTAATAAATTCATAAAAGAATGATACATTAGACTTTGGTGTAGCTTATAAGACCACTTTCCGTAATTTATTTTCAAAATTAACAAAATATTTAATGTCTTAACAGATTAAATAACTGAAGTTGACTTTCTTTTGCTGTGAAATTGACATTTTCATGGATTATATAAAATAGTAAACTAAGCTTTTTCTTAATATTCTAATAGTTTGAAATTATGGCAGAATGAGAGGACATACTTTGGTAAAGATATATTTTTTTAAAATTTTTATTGGAGTATAGTTGATTTATAATTTTGTGTTATTTTCAGATGTACAGCAAAGTGAATCAATTATATATATATACATATATACATATATATATATATGTATATATATATCCACTTTATTTTAGGTTATTTTCCCATATAGTTCATTACAGAGTATTAAGAAGAGTTCTCCCTTCTATACAGTAGGTCCTTATTAATTATCCATTTTATGTATAGTAGTATGTATATGTCAATCCCAATCTCCCAATTTATCTCTCCCCTTCCCCACCACTTTCCCCCCAGTAACCATAAGTTTCTTTTCTACCTCTGTGACTCTATTTCTGTTTTGTAAATAAGTTCATTTGTACCATTCTTTTTTTAGATTCCACATAGAAGCGATATCATATATTTGTCTCTCACTGTCTGACTTCACTCAGTATGACAATCTCTAGGTCCATATATGTTGCTGCAAATGCCATTATTTCATTCTTTTTCATGGCTGAGTAATATTCCATTGTATATATGTACTACATCTTCTTTATCCATCCCTCTATTGATGGACATTTATGTTACTTCAGAGTCACTTTCTTACTCACGATCTTATTCATATAAAGCAGCACATTACCTCCAGTATTAGGGATTCTGTTTGACAAAGTATCAAAGAATCACCAAATAAGACATTTTAACCAAGATAGGGACAGTCTCAATGTCACTTAACCTCAAATCAATGTAACTTTTTCTCTTCCTTTTAGATGAGAATGGACTACATGAATTTAAGGATGTTTTCAAATGAAGATGGCCATAGTTCTATAATTGTCAATTAATTGAAAAAGTCTGCTTCTACTCAAGATGTCAGACAATTTGTTTATGATTTTAACATTTTAGAGTTTTTATTTGATGTCTTTGATTTATTATTTTATCTTTTTATTTGCTTTATTTATAAAATAAAGTAAGTTTGGATTTATTTATTTAGTGAATTTAATTAATATGTATTCTACTATTAAGTTTATTCAATATATTGTGCCCTAACACCCCTTAAGTAGATTTTTTTTCTGTGTCTTTATCACTTATTTCTTATAAGGTCAGGTTCATCTGTTTCTTTTGTTTTTCATCTACAGGATTTAAAAATAATTAGTACAACACATGATTAAAGTTAAAATGCTATAGAAAAGATACACATAGAGAAATCCTGTTTTCATTGATGTCCCTCTACCACAATTTTTCCCTACTCTTATTTTTATTAGACAATTGATGATCCTTATGAATGTGTGTGTTTTGCTAATTTAAACATGATAGCATGTGTATTATTTTTCCTCTTACTTATCTAGAAATTAGTATATGATACACAAAATGCTGTACTTTGCTTTCTTAAGTTTGCAATATATCCTGGATTTCTCTTTATATTAGTACATTATTTTTTAAGGTTGCATAGATCTGCCAAGTAAAACAACCAGTTTCTTCAGCTGGATATGTAAGTTGCTTTCAATGTTTGCTGGTATAAACAATGCCACAATAAATAACCTTATACATATACCATTTCATATTTCTTCATTGTATATATATATCCCAATTAGATTCCTCAAATTGGGGTTGCTGTGCCAAAGAGTATGTGTGTTAGTAATTTTTATTGATATAGCCAATACTCTTCTGCATAGTTTTACAACAAGAGCAATAATATACGGAAGTGTATTCGCACATCTTTGCCAACAAATATTTGGATTTTAGCCAATTTGGTATATGAAGAATGTTATATCTCAGGATAGTTTTAATTTGTATTTCTTTTATATGAGGGAGGTGGAACATCTTTTTATCTGTTGAAAGGGTATATATATATATATATATATATATATTTGCTTATGAAAAATTTGTATTTTTTGCCATTTTTCTATTTTTTTGGTCTTGTTCTTAACAATTACTCGAAGTTTCTTTCTCTATTAAGGAAATTAAAGCTTTGTGACATGGGTGGCAAATATCTTTTCTCAGTTGGCTCTTGTCACTTTTATGTTTTATTTTCTTCATGATGTTTCTTTAATTTTTCTTATTTTTGTACAATTTTTAAGGGTTACTTTCCACTTACAGTTACTACAATATATTGGCTATATTCCATTTATTGCATAACACATCCTTGAGTCTATCTTACACCTGATAGTTTGTACCTCCCACTCTTCCTCCTCTTATTGCCCCTCCCCTTCTCCCCACTGGTAACCACTAGTTTGTTCTCTATATCTGTGAGTCTACGTCTTTTTTGTTATACTCACTAGTTTGTTGTATTTTTTGAAATTCATGTATAAGTGATACCACACAGTATTTATCTTTCCATCTGACATCTCACCCATCTTTATTTTTCTTTGTCATGCAGTTTATTTTTCATACTGTTTTTATTGTTAATGTATCAAATTTGGTAGTTTTTATTTTTTACCCCAAACCATCTGAAATGAAAATTTGCTGTGATGAACTTACATATGTGTCATAGCAAAAACATTAAAGTAAATTCATGAGAATTGGTTAGAGAATGTGGAGTGTACTGTCGTCATGTCTTAGCTGCAGTGCCTGTAGGATCACACCTCCTGCCAAAAATGTTTATGTGTTAACTCTCACTAACCTTTACCCACCACCACTGTAACAGTGCCTGTAGATTCTATGTCTTTCTTCTATGAAATCTCCCTGGAGCATTTCTTCAAGTGGTAAATGCCATGTTTTTGAAATTGTCATTTTTGTTTATTTTGCTAAGTGTTTTTTTTAGTTTTTTTATGTTTGAAACAAAGTATTTAATGGAGTTTATTTATATAACAGATTATGTTCATTGCAGTATAGAAATAAAGGAAAATTTGTATTGAATACCACAGGTATCACTGCATGCAGAACACCAACACACCAAATAATAAGTTCATTAAGTGTTAAATTATTAGGTAACTGATGTTTTAAATGCTTTATGTTCTGCAAAAGCCCATGGAGAATTGTTCTATTGCTGTTTTAGAGTGTTTATTGACATCTGGGGAAATTAGCTGGAGGTTTTGGATGGGCCAATTGTATTATTATTATTTCCATTTAATATAATGGAATATAGGCTCCCTCTATCTGACAATTTGCCATCAGCATGTTGACTAGCATGTGTTAGATTCAGATAAACAGTGTTGTTTGTACTTGTATGAATTCTTTTCTTTTTTTTTTTTTTTTTCACGTTTAGATCTTTGATGTATTTGAATTCTACCTGGTGTTTAGTGTGATCTGTAGTACGAATTTTTTTCTTCTGTCATATGGTTACCCAGTTGTCCCAACTGCATTTATCAATAGACTCCATCTTTACTCAACTTCTTTAAGATGTTATTTCATAAACTGTATTCACCTATATACTTGTGTCTATCCAACTCTTAAATATTATCCTTTTTTGGAGGTGCAGATACCTCTTTGAGATGGTAATTACATTTCCTTTGATATATATCCAGAAGTGGAATTACTGGATCATAGAGTAATTCTATTTTTAATTTTCCAGGAAGCTCCTTACTGCTTCCTCTCATGACTGGCCCAATCTATATTCCCACCAATAGTGTACAAGGGTTCCCTTTTCTCCACACTTCTTATTTCTTATCTTTCTGATCATAGCCAGCCTAAGAGATGTGATATGATATCTCATCATGGTTTTGATTGTATTTTTCTGATGATTAGTGATATTGAGCACCTTTTCATGTATTTGTTGGCCATTGGTATGTCTTCTTCAAAGAAGTATTTATTCAAGTCCCTTGTCCATTTAATTTTTTTTTCTATTTATTTAAACTAAAAAAAAAGTTCACCCATTTCTTCCACTCACGTCTGCCAACCACCAATGTACTCTCTATATCTAAGAGCTTGTTCTTATTTCAGTTAGTATAATGTCCTCAAGGTCCATTCATGTTATTGCAAATGGCAAGATTTCATTCTTTTTTACAGCTGATTAATATCCCATTATATATATATATATATATGTGTGTGTGTGTGTGTGTGTGTGTATATATATATATATATATATATGTATATGCACAAGTTTCTTTTTCCATTTTTCTAACAATGGACAGTTAGATAGTTTCCATATCTTTGTTATTGTAAATAATGATTTAATGAACATGGGGTGCATATATCTTTTCAAGTTAATGTTTTTATTTTCTTCTGATAAATACCCCACAGTGGAATTGCTGGATCATATAGCAGTTCTATTTTAGCCTCCATACATTGCAGCATTTTTCACAATAGTCAAGACATGGAAACAAACTAAATATCCATCAATGGATAAAGAAAATGTGATATAGATAGATAGATAGGAATATTACTCAACTGCAAACAAGAAGGAAATCTTATCATCTGCAACAACATGGATGAACCTGGAGTATATTATGCTAAGTAAAATAAGCCACACAGAAGGATAAATACTGTATGATCTTACTTATATATAGAATCTAAAAAAGTCAAACTCATAGAAGCAGAGAGTGGAATGGTGGGTGCCAGTGGTGGGGGAAATGGGGAGATGTTAGTCAAAGGATATAAACTTTCAGTTATAAGATGAATAAATCCTAGAGATCTAAGTATAGCATGGTGTTTATAGTTAATAATACTGTATTGTATACTTGAAATTTCCTGAAAGAGTAGATCTTAAGTGTTCTCACCACACATACAAAAGGTAACTATGTGAGGTGATGGATGTACTAATTAACTTGACATAGCAATCATTTCAGTGTATATGTATGTTAAATCATGACACTGTTCATCTTAAAGAAAGATATCACATTGTACAACCTAAATATATACAATTTTTATTTGTCAATCATACCTCAGTAAAGCTGGAAAAAACAAACAACAGCTAAAATTTTTCCCCAATTAATGACAAACACCAAACCACAGATTCAAACTCACTAAGCAGAATAAATACAAACACATGTATACACATGCCTCCCCCTCACACACACATACTCACACACACACTACTAGACATATAATATTTAAATTGTAAAAAATTCAATTGACTATATATTTCATGTTTAGACTTTATCTTCTGTTCCATTGATCTATTTGTCCATCATTATGTCAATACTAAATTGTCATGATTATAAAATAATCAAAATAAGTCTTAAAATTTAAAAAAAGTTAAAAATCCTTTAGAGCTCTGCCTAAGCTTTCTTATCTTCTCATTCTCTAGACTATCCTTTAGGAATTTTAATCATTCTTAGAAATTTATCTCCTATATGCTGGTGACTCTCAAATATAAACTTCCAGCTCTGTTCTCTCTTGAGTTTTGCATCTGACTATCGAATTGCGTACTTCACTGATTTACTGTCCAAAAGGAATCTCAGCCTCAAAATGTACATAACTTAGTCAAATTTCCTGCTCACGGATGTCCAATATCCAGTCTTTTATGTCAGTTAATAACAACACCTTCCATGCAGTTGCTCAAACATTTACTTCATCACTTCTTCACATCCACATTCACACCCAATCATTAATTATGTCCTCTGTTTTATTTCCTAAATAACTGTCAAAACTATTTGATTCTCTCCACCTTCATTGCTACCACACTAGACAAGAAATCATGATCTGGTTTCTTTCTCTTCTTTCACTCATTTTTGCACCACTTCAGTCCATTCTTCATACTGCTTCTCACACAAAGAATGTTTGAGGTAGAGATTTGATAATGCCATTTCCTGATGACAATCCTTTTATGGCTTCCACTTAACTATGTAATAAAATCCAATATATTTTACATGGTTTACAACGTTCCCATGATATGTTAACCACCAGCCTCTCACCTTTGTTATTTAACTCCAGGCATATGAGTTTCTTTCGAGTTCTGAACGCATCATGCTATTTCTGCTTCTGAAATTTCACATACAGTATTCTCACTTCCAGCAATAGTCACTCACCCCCTGTTTATTTTTCCTGGCTAATGTTTCTTCATTTTCAAGTCTTAAATGACATTCCTCAAGAAGGCATTCACCAGTTCATTCCTTCAACAAATATATATATCAAGAACAAAGTATGGGGCTTCCCTGGTGGTGCAGTGGTTGAGAGTCCACCTGCCGATGCAGGGGACACGGGTTCGTGCCCCGGTCCAGGAAGATCCCACATGCCACAGAGTGGCTGGGCCCGTGAGCCATGGTCGCTGAGCCTGCGCGTCCGGGGCCTGTGCTCTGCAACGGGAGAGGCCACAACCGTGAGAGGCCCGCGTACCGCAAAAAAAAAAAAAAAAAAGAACGAACTATGTATCAGGCACACTTTAAGGTATTGGGGGGTATAACATTTACCAAAGCTTATGGAAGCTGCCTTCTATTGTGGGAGAAGGCAGATGTAAGCAAATATGAATAAGTAAATCCACGGAATAATAGATAGATAGGCAGTACTGATACACACTCATTATGCACTGGAAAAGTGGTTCTGTTGGTCAAAATATTGAGATACATATTTTATCCACTGCCCTGAGCTTCCAAATTAACCCAGTTCTTCACTCCAGGACTCCCAGACCATCTATGCCTGGCACAACAGGGGTTCTCCCCCTCCTCTGCCTCCTGCATTTATTTTGCTTAGTTGGCACTAGAGCCTTTCAATCCTCCAAAGGTACCAATTCCCAAGCACTATCAATTGATCCCCCAGGGATTCTGAAGCTCCTACCCTTCTGACATGCATGGTCCTGTGACCCTGGTAAACTATACTTAAGCATCATTGAGAGGGTCATCCTATTATCCAGCCCGCCAAGGTTTCTGTTGATTAATCTCCCTCTACTTCTTAGCATCCAAGAGCCTGCACAGAATCCAATAAGAGAAACAGTAATCCCTAGAGACAACACTGGAACTTTTGCCGACAAATGTCTAGCTCCTCTTTCCAAGCACATCTATGACCACTGCCCTGCAAATAATCTCTGAGTCACACTTTTGTGGCTGCTTGTGGAAATCGCCTGATGAACATGATCCAGTAGTAAGAAAGATGATGATGATGCAAAAGACATGGAAGAATTGCCAGAGAGATTCTTTGAATAGGTTTCAGAAATGGAACTTCCTATACAGATATATGATCTGGCCTTAGATACAGGAATGAGTGGTTCATACAAAGCAGCAAGATGAAGGTGGGGGTTATATGCACAGGCGATGGTAAGGAGTGGATGTGATTATAGAAGCCCTCGCTTTGCTTCTATTTTTTGGGAGAATGAGATGCATGCCATTAAGTGAGAGTTAGTATGTAGAAACAATTATAGAGAACACCAAGTCTACACCAAATATCTTTGCTACATATACTTTTACAACTCTTTACTTCCTGTTTCCTAACTCTCCTTATATTTTTAATTTCTTGTAAAACATATGTCGTGACCATAAGTTCTACCATATTCTTTCCAGCTTTGTCTGGCATAGTGTAGCCATAAAATAAATATTGATTGAATTGAACTAAAATAAATTGGAAAATATGGAATAAAAAGAAAAACAATTGTATGGAATGGAGTGGGACAGTATGGAATAATTCCCAGTTTGAATGACTCTTGTTATTTACTTAAAAAAATAAAAAGAGAGAGAGAATGTATTAAGAGAAAAAAGAATATTAAGAATGTTTGTGAGGAATGACAAATTTGGTTTTGAATATGCTCATTTTCATGTGGTTAGAATCCATCCAAATGGAGAGTTTACATAGGAAGTAAGATGTACACGTGGAGAGTTTAGGAGTGAGATTCAGGCTACATATATATAGATTTGGTTATCATCAAGCTAAAGGGGTATAGGTAGTCGTTGAAACTGTATGTGATTTTGTGTGTTGCCACCTAACAATGCTTTGTAATTAGAAGCCAGGGAGGCAAAAATTAAACCTGAGATAACACCAACATTTAAGTCAATGAACTGGATTTTGCACTTACATTTCCTTTTCTTGTTAATCATTAAACAGTTCATGCATTTTTTCCTCGTCCTCATTTTCTTCTTCTCCTTTATTTTTTCTTGCAGAAAGATTTTAAGCTCCTAGAAGGCAACATTTAGAGCTTTTATTTTCTAAACCCCAAGTGCTGTTCACATTGAGTTTGATAACGATTTGTCACTTGCTTATCTAGTTATGTTGGTGTTGCTAGAGGATAAGTATGTTGAGTTTAGGTCTAAACTTAGAAAACTCCTTTGGAAAGCTGACTCAGATGACATAAAATCGTGGAAAACAAAGTAGTTTTTCAAAAAAAGGCAAGCTGGCATTGGCAGCTTAATCATTTTTCACCTTTTGATTATTATATAACCTCACATTTCTTTTTCTTATATCTTACTGCCCCATAATCCTTATTCTTTCAAACCCCATTATGTCACCACACATTTCATTTCCCCTTTGGAAAAAACCCATTATTTTACTCTTTATAATATAAATGCAGTCTAGTTTGGGCATAGGGCCTGACACTTAGAGTGCTGTAAGTTCTTTCCATTGTAAGCACCAGGCCAGAGTAAAGACTAGTGTTGCTAACAGGTAAAGATATTGAATACTGCTGAAGACCTTTTTCAATGAAAACAATCAAGTGCACATGTGTGAAAAAGAAAAGCTGACACTATGAGGTCAAAAGAGCAGTAGCTGGTGGCAATTTAGCAAGGCAATAAACAGCTTTCAATAAAGCTAAGTTTTATTAATGAGGTAAGGATTCTTTCCTTATAGGAATTACAGCTTCACCAAATGCCTGGAAACATTTTGAACATTGGGAGAGAGAAGTGTCAGTGGACTCAGATAGAGTTCTAGTGATTTTGCTGCTTTATTTAGAAAATGTTATTCTGAAATTAGAGTAATAGAGATACCATGACTTACTTTCCTCATAACATCAAAAAGAATTTTAGTGTAGACGATGGTGAATTCTTATCCTTTTATTCACATATTAATGCAACGCTTCTAGAAGAGATAAGAAGAATTCAGATTGTTAGAATTAATTTGCAGAATCGTAGATTTTTTAAGATCATTGACTTTTATATTTGTCCCTCAATAAACCCTGTCCTCAAATCTTTTCCTTACTCTGCCCTTCTAGCGCATACTCTTGCTCCTGGGTTTCCGTCGGCATCTAAGATCCATTGCTTGTTAAAGTCCTTTAGCTGACTTCACTGATTCACTGTCTCTGTGTAGACACAGCCAGTGTGTTTCCTCCTCTGTGTATTGTGCTCACCTACGGATTTTGGAAGTGATAGAGGAAGAGGTAGGTATGACGACAAGGGGAGCAAATGACATTCATAAATAAGAGCGAGAACAATGCAATTCAAATTGACGACCAGAACAACAATGCTGTAAATAATGCACCCACAAAGTGAACAAATATATCTACTCTGCAATTGCTACACTCCCTATGCCTGATCTGGCATGCTGTTTAGCTACCTTTGAACACTTTGAGGGATGAAAGTAAGAACAAAAGATTTAGAACACTGCAATAAGTAAATCCTTGCCTGGCTTGTCAAATTACATACTTACTTTACAATATTTCACAGGTGGTGTTCCTGACCTGACTCCAGGCTAAGAGATTCACATAGCGAGTTTCTATACCTTAGCATATTTGCCTATAGAGAGATTTTAATACTTTCTTTGGAAAAATGTATCATGCTCAAAGACAAAATAAGTAGCAGGTTTTAACTTCACAAGCGCTGAAATATAATTTATTTTCTTTACATTTATTTTTATTTTGCTCATTTGTTTTGTTCCACGTGTGGTTTTATGTTTTGCTCAGTTGGATGATGAACACCCGGAGCATATGATGTACAGTATCTAGCAGAGTACCAGCTACCTATCCAGTGCTACTCTGTGCAAACGTGGAATGTTAAAGATGTGGAAAGTTAGACATCATTTATGGATATATTCAACAATTTATGTGCTAGACCCTGTGTTATATCTTCAAGATGAAAATATGATGAAAAGACCCTCAGTCCAGGGGAATGTCTTTTTTTGTTTCTCCACAGACAGTAACATATGTAAAGGACTGGAGGGTCATCTAAGAATAGATAAGCATTGTTCCTCTACTTGTGGACCTTTATTTCTAATCAGGATGAAGACTGACTAGAAATAAAGATAGAAAAAATATCTTTTTTCTCTAGAAAAAAATAGAGTTTTAATTACGATTGACCATGCAACAAACCAATATATAGGGAGCGATGAATGTGTATCAGGGGAGTAAGACCTAGTCTGGAGGGTTATATTATAAAGTGTGTTGTTGTTCTTTTGTTTTTGTATTTTTTTTAAAAGAAAGTGACTTTTCAGTTGTTTTAAAGATTGAAAGAATGAGTAGTTTGTAGGAAAAAAAAAATCCAAACAGAAGGAATGGTCAATGCAAAAATCCTGAGGAGTAAAGATGAGAAACATCAGGATCTAAAAAAAAAAATCAAAGGAGTTGGAGAACTTCAAGAGGAAGGTGGTGGTAATGTCATAGACATTAACAAATGCCAACAAAGATGTTGTTTTATTAACTCTCACTTAAATGAGCCATAATTTGATTTTAATCAAGTTGCCAACATGATTATGAGCCAGTGCTGTCAGATATTCTTGCATACTATCTATTAGCATTCTGCCATTCTTATGAAAATATTTAGATTAAATCACAGGAGAACAGACTTAACACACAAAATGTTTAAGAACTCTTTGGATACACTCTGTAAATTTTCACATATTTGACAAGTCAACCTCACACAAACACATTTACGCCCCACTTACCCCAATGTCACTTTTCACATTGTCTCTTCCTCAAGCCCACTGAAGTATGTATCACTGCTGACACCTGCTTGGCTTCCTTCAACTTCCTTGACACGGTTTTATCCAAACCCTCCTGATCCCTATCTAACTGTTGATTCTCTGGCTCTTTTTCTCCTCTGTTTTGCTCAGTATAAATGTCTCTGGATTTTTACCCTGGCTCACTTGACTTTCTTCTCCATATTCTCTTCCTTAATAATGTCATAAGTATTTGGAACACTGTAGCAGTTGATAGCATTTCTAATAAAAGTAAACTTTATTTATTACCAGATACTATGGTAAGTGGTGTGTTTTTATTTTTTGTTTTTAATTTTTTAACCAAATCTATCATTACAATTAATGCTTAAAACAACACTCTTTCTATCTGCTGCCTCTTTCTTCCTTGGTTTACAGTGTAGTACACAAATGACCCAATAAGAAAGTATTATTAGGTTTTCTATTTTATGATGAGAAGTGTGAACCTTAAGAATGTTAGCAATTAGCTCAAGATCACACATTAAGTAGCTGCAGACCAAGGATTCAAACTAGACAGGCTGACTTGAGATCACAAGCCTGGATCATAGTTAAAGACTGCCTCATTAAAGACTGATCACAGGGGCTTCCCTGGTGGCTCAGTGGTTGAGGGTTCGCCTGCCGGTGCGGGGTACACGGGTTCGTGCCCTGGTCCGGGAGGATTCCCCCATGCCGCAAAGCGGCTGGGCCCGTGAGCCATGGCCGCTGGGCCTGTGCGTCCGGAGCCTGTGCTCCGCGATGGGGCGGGGGGGCGGGGGGGCTGCAACAGTGAGAGGCAAGACTGATCACAGAAAGTAGAATCAACCCCAGAATGATGTTATGTGATAATTGTATAGGCTTAAAAACTAGTAAGGCATATTTTTGAATCCCCACATCATCAGTTATTAATTGTATGACTCTGGATAAATTTCTGAACTTCTCTGAGTTTTATTATTTATCAATAAAATTAATATTTAAAAAGTCCCAACTATAGTTTTGTTATGATGGTAATACATGCAAGCATTTAGTACTCTGCCTAACACTTAGTCAACATTTAAAACTATTATTCTTCTTTGGTAGTCTCCAGGGTAATATATTTCTTTAGTTTTCAATGGATTCACCGTTGAATATCTATTCTTATATTGACTTATTAAATATAGGTCTGTTAAAATTTCCTTCTAAGATATAGGTGAATTTTTCCATAGTTCTTTCTTACTATGAAGATAAAAAATATTAACTCCCATCTAGTGTCCTGCTAGAGATGTAATGCCCACATATGACCACTGTACCTAATGTCTTATTACATCAACACTTCAGGTCCATTTTAGACCAGTTTTCTCTAATTGTTTAAGCTATTGATATAGTTGTTTAGATTTAGTCATTATGATATAATTTAGTGCTCACTTCACATAGGCTAGAATTGGAACAATACAGAGAAGATTAGCATGGTCCCTGCACAAAAATAATGTGCAAATTTATGAAGTGTTCTATATTTTTACATGGTAATTGTAAAGCATAATTCTCGCTGCTCTAATTCTAACCAGGATATCAAATTAAATAAAAATCATAACAATCTGTAGAAAGTAATAATTTCAAAAGGAATAATCTTTTATTTAGTTTAGTGTATTTAATTGCATTTACTTTGTTCTACTTATATACATCCATCTACTTAGTTTTTACCCTTATCTCCTCTGAATTAAAATAACTTCAACTTCTTTAAACTACCTCTTCTACATAATTTAACAAAGTGCTCTTCTAACATATTTCTATGCCACATTTCTTTTAAAGCACATTACTTTCTTAATATTCAAAATGATAATTCTGTCTACATCAATTTATTGAATGATTTTTAAAAGCAAATCATTATTTTAGGAGCTCTAGCAAAGTCGTAAATGAGCATGGCTTGACCCATTGCCTTGAGGGACTTGTAATTCAAGGAACGGAAAGATGTCTACCAAACCCAGTTCTCTTAATAGTATCAGCTAGCTTAAAAAGCACATATTTGCTTAAACAACCATTTTTTTTTCGTCAAAATAATCATGTTCCTTTACATAATTCTGTATGCTTTACAAATTGTTTTTGCATGTATCATCACATTTTCACAAGGATCCTTTTTGGAGAATTCTCCCACTTCACAGATTGGGAAATCTAGCCTCCCTGGGCCTCAGTCACTTAACTACGCATTAAGTTAATATTGGCATCCAAAGGAGGAAAGATCTTGAGACTTTTCCTTACTCTTGTCTCTTTGCTCCTGCAAAAACAGGAAGGATTGTCATCTGAATGGTCATGATCAAGGACAGGATTCAAAAAAACACCTAATGTTAATGTCCTTTCTTATATCTCTCCCTTGAAAGGGCAAGGGCCATTGTTTATTGCTTCAAGGAATAGAAGAAAATTCATACTAGAAGTTAGAAATTTAGATTATCTTCCTATTTCTCTCACTAAATGGGAAAAAAGACTAATTTTGAGAGAAACTGTGTACTGATATTTTGTTCAGTGAAAGTAGAAAAACAAATCCCTTTTAGATCCTTGCTATCCATCTCCATATGAAAGATTTAAAGGGAAGAAAATTAAATAACAATGTATTGCTGAAAGTGGACTGGTGGCTCCAGGCCACCAGTTGGATTTAGGCACCAGGTTAAACTTCAGATATAAGCAGACTTATGTCTATTTCAACCTCTCTTCCCTTTAACCCACAGCTCTAGAACCACAATCCTCAACAGTTCCTAAGCCAAAAAGCTCTTAGTACCACAAACATTTTCCAAAATTTGTGGAAAACTCATTTGCTGTTAAAACATGACTGGAACTGTTTTGCTAGTGTTTCTTAGTATTGTTAAAAACAAAGCCAAGGACCCAAAAAGTAGCCAGTTTTGTAAGCCCTATGTCACCAAACTGAGACTTAATTACAATTGCAGCTCTCCCAGAAATAGAATCTTAAACTAGTCAATCAGGAATTCCCTGATCAACACTAGTTAGGTAATGTGCTTGATAGACCTCTGACATCCTGTAAAGAAAAGTTACTTTGCAATAACCAACCTGTTCTTTGGCCTAGTATAACTTCCTTGTTCCTGCTTTCTTCTGCCTATAAAAGTCTCTCATTTTGCACATTTCCTCAGAGCTCCTTTCTATCTGCTGGGTTAAATGCTGCCCAATTCATGAATCATTGAGTAAAGCCAGTAGACCTTTAAAAGTGACTCAGTTGACTTTTTTTAACAGTTTGAATAGTCATGCTTTGTGAAGAAATGGTAGTGTATTAAACTAAGGGTCCCTGGCCAAACCCTCACATTATTTTCACTATACTACCTTGTGAGGGGTAATGGCCCAAACACCTTATTATATGCAGTGAATGCCCCTTCTAAAATATCAACGATTCTGAAATCTGAAAATCATTTCTCCCGAAGGGTCTCCCCTAACCTGTGATGTTGACTTGAACTACACAGATGGCCCAGGCAAGAACAAGGCAGAGAGAGTAAAACTGTATTTTTCCTCTAAGAGACTTGATTATGGGTCAACTTAATATTCATGTTATATGTATGTGAAAGAAGGAGATAAAGAGGGGGAGGGGAAAAGGAGAGATTATTCTTTGAATGCTGACATCAAAACTCCTTTATTACTCACAGCAATAGCAGTACCAGTGTTTCAGCATGTGTTCCAGATCTCTGAAATCTAGTTCTCATAGGGTGAGGTAAAGAGGGAGAGACATGGGCTTCCCTGGAGGCGCAGTGGTTGAGAGTCCGCCTGCCGATGCAGGGGACACGGGTTCGTGCCCCGGTCCACATGCACGCAGTGGCTAGGCCCGTGAGCCATGGCTGCTGAGCCTGCGCGTCCGGAGCCTGTACAACAGGAGAGGCCACAACAGTGAGAGGCCCGCGTACAGCAAAAAAAAAAAAAAAGAAAGAGGGAGTGACATCTATTCTCATAGAGGTGTGTTTTTAGTTTAGGAATCCAGTCTTTTATAATGGACAGTAAACCTGCCTGACCTTTGCTCCAGAAGCAGACATTTCCTTTGTTATATTGGATGGTACACTAATCCCCCCCATTTGCTTAGAATGTGGGTGGGGGGGAAGGAGGGGAAAAAAGGGACTATAGCTTTCAAGGCTGTTTGCTCTACAAACATCTTTGATAAGATAGTCCAGAAAAAGGTGGTCCAGGCCCTTTCTCAAAAGATGTGCAGAAATATGAGACATCTATGAAAATTGTCTCCTAACAATGTCTTCATAAGATCACATTTGTTACAAAATTAAAATGAAGACTTCATAAAATATTTATTTGCTTTTTAGTCAAGTCTTCATGTAAATTACCCATGTTTTCACCACCTGATTATTACATATAATTAAGGGTTAACTGTTTCAATTCTCGTGCCCAAATGGATAAAATTAAAAACAATTTAAGCCACTCATGGGGTTTCAGAGCTGCATATGTTTTTATATAATCATACTAGTATTTCTTATGAAAAGTAACTAAATAAAATAAATTCAGAAGTCAGCTGTCATTCGTAAATGAAGAATATTATTGAATCATTCATTGGGGATATATTTTATGTGGTATGTCCCAAATATTAAGAGCTTCTTTTATTTTTAAATACTTTCTCTCTTTAAAAATGTTCACAATATTTTAACAGTTGGCAATTATTTAATGATACAAGATAAGAATCGACATTTTGTTGGCTAGTAATTTGAAAAGTGTTAAGAACTATTAATTCTCCCGTATTTTTTTACTTGAAGACAGTTATAGAAAATGGTTTGCTATGATGCCAGATTCAACAAGTTGTATCTTTTAAAATTATAGTTGCTTTTAAACCATTTGTTTACGTAGCAGTCATTTATTTATTTATTTTAGCTATAAGTAGTAATCAAATAACCATGTTTGGCCTTTAGAAATCAAATCTCCCTAAGGATATTTACTTTATTTATTGTATAAGTGTAACTTGTTTGAAAACATAACAGATTTCTGGATTTCCCTTTCTTGAAATGGTTTGTGTTAGAAAAATAAATAAATGCTAATAGGAATAAAGATGTAGGCTACAGTACTAGGGAAAGCAACTCTGAATATATTCATTGAGAAGAATATATTATGCATAAATTTTAGACCATATACTCACACAATTTAAGGAAACAAGGGTTTTGGAAGTGGAGGAGACAGTTCAGCAAAGAAAAAGCTTTATTTTCAAAATTTGTAATGTGTTTATATTTGTATATATGTCTGTTTTTATTCATTGGTGAATTGAGGTGGCTAAACCAAAACTTATTATGAAAATAGCCTGTTGAAGTCAGAAAAATAAGCATTAAGTAATAATCAATAACTCATTTTAGTTTTTTAATTATTGTACCAGATTAGCCTTTGAAAATAGGAGTAACAAAAGTAATGGTGTGTTTAATTAACTATAGTCATTTTTCAATCCAAAAGTAATTGTAAAGCTTGAGAAATGAATCAATGATTGTTATGAGGCAATAGAAATTTTATGATAATAGTAGAACATGGATTTTCAACGTTGGTGATATTGACCCCAAGGGGGAGAAAACTGGCTTGGGAAGGGTGAAGAAACTTAGATAATACAATGCGTTTTGTTTTCCCAGAGCTCAAATCTACAGATAAACTCATATTCCTTAGTATTTAAAATCTTTTGTTCGTGTTGTAAATTTTTTTTTCTTATGGATAATAGGTAACGAAAAAAGATCGAGAAACACTGCTGTGTAGTATGCCAATAATTTCTAACTCTATCAAGAAGTAATATTTAAAAGAAAGTATTTTTCTGTGAGAAATAAAACACATATGTATTAAGGTTTGCTTTGGGCTAGTTGCCATGACATATCCAAGATATTTTCTTTAAATAAACTAATTTTAATCTGCTCTCTGCAAAAACAAACAAAAAAAACAAATTAGAAAACAGTGCTGTGAAATGTTGTATCCAGATGATGATAGATAGATAGATAGATCATAGATAGATAGATAGATAGATAGATGGTAGATAGGTAATTATTTAAAGCCTTATTTTATTTCTCCTCAGCTGGTTTCAGTGTTTTTCAATATATGAATTGAAATATCCAAAGAGAAAATATTTAAGAATCTTGTTAATACTTTGAGCCTAGGATGGATTAATCTAAACTACTTTAATTACTGAAAAAAAAGAAACTAAATAAAATAAGCAGGGTGGATAAAAATTCTTTTAATGAGCCTTTATTTAATCCTTTCTATAAATGTAAATTTCTAATGTATTATTTTTTGTAAGTAATTTTGTACTCCTAATATTTTTTTTCAAATTTTTAATAGTGGTACAACACTGATATCCAGTAGTTAGTTAAGTGAATCTCAGCAACATTTTTAGTGTTGGTAGAAATAAACACCCAAAACACACATACACACACACACACACACACACACACACACACACACAGAAACTCACATTCCACATCAATTTCAATAAACAGTGCTTCCAAAATACTTTTGCATTTTTCTTGTCCTGGTCTGGATAATTTTAGAATAGAGTTTCAGGCAAAAGTTAATGTCATTGCTTGTATTGTTCTACCACTTCATATGATATTTTATATTCCAGTGAATAACTCATCATTGGTTCACTGCCAAGTCGATTCCCTAAAGTTTTGCCTCCAAAGTTCAACATTAGAGTGCAAACAAGTCACTCTTTTAATTTTTCAGCCCTACTCCCAGGAGAGGGAAGTGAGGCAATAGATTAGAAAGTGAAATTGTGAAATAAAGACTAATGACATAAGGAAAATTAACACCATATTTATCTTTGTATCTCTTTTTAGTCTTGATAATAATATTCTTCAATCAAACTATTTCCTTGAGTTATATATACAGAAAAATGTCCATTTTATTCAGGCATTCAATAGCTTCAAAAGGCATTCATCTATGGCCTGAAGGTCATGTGTGATGTAGAAAACTAACAGTGCAAAATGATGTGCTAATGCTAAGGTGTATATGGCAATTAAAACTCATGACCTGGAAAAGTGTAAACACCCCTGTGATTAAAGCATCTGAAAGGTAAATATAAAGTGAAAGTAAATAAATCACCCTGTCCACAAGTAGCTATGTTTCAGAAAGCACCATGCCCTTTTCAGTCAGTTTCTTGTTGGTAGTTACAATAAATAGTCCTATAATCTAAATGTTTGGGGGCAAATAAGGTTTGTCCTTATGCAACCCTAATTTTTCAGTCATCTTGTACAATATTGTACACTGAAACAAATCATTCTCTTAATAACCCTCTCCTTTTAAAGTGGCCTTTCCATCAGTGCATAGTTGACAGCTGGCCACTTGGGGCCAGGAAAGGAAGAAAAAGAGAGAACTTAATGAATTGGTAAATGCTTTTTAAAGCATTTCTGTGCATATCTAGGAAAATGTTTTAATTTTCTCTGGAGTTTGAGTCTTTATAGGTAGCCATCTCTTTGAATAAATGGCTACTATAATATCATATATCTGGAGCAGGCCATATTGTACTTTACAAAGAGAATTATAAGCAGCTAAAATGTGTTGCTTTGAAATCACTTTAGGGGTGTAAACTCTTCAAAGATATCTTTCTGCTTTGGAAATCCTTTTTCCTCTCTACATGCAATCAAATGCCTTAGAATAAGCTTTTCACCAAATAGATTGCATCCAGGAACTTGCTGTGCTTCTAATAATGACTCACCTTGCTGCTGTTCAGCTTCAGAAGAGAAAACTGCTGTGAAGAACTAGCTCTAGTAGTCTGGCATAGATAATAAAACACATTTTTCTGACAGTAATCTCCCCTTCATTGTAAATTTTCACTTGGCTTCTATGAAGCTTACCATGAAAAAATAAAGTGAAGATGTTATGTATGTGATTAATTTTTCTTAAGAATTGTTAATATGGAGATCAATAAAGTCTTCTGGTTTGGTGCATGTGTTGCCTGGAGTATCATTGCCCTAAAAAGACTCAAGTTGACACTAGCACTGGATAGGACAGCTATTCCCATTTCTTCCCCTGAAGGTTTCCCATGCCTTTCCTGGCAAAGAAGGGGAGCTTGACTGGCAAAAAAAAGGGCTTATGCTTACATAATGCCAGTATAACCAGAGAATTATGTCAAAAGCAAAATCAATTCACAAAAGAAAATTGGCATCACAAAATGAAATAATATTCTTTAAATGGCATTGATAGTTTGTAATACAAATCTTCAAATTAATCAATAATGATGAATACAAAGCATATTATGAATCTTGACATTTCACATTTTATCATACTATTCTGACAACTGTCGATTGTGAAGATGCTTAAAAATATGTTTCTTTTTCTCATCCCACTGTATTCTTTAGGGCTTGATATAAAATTAAACATTCATTATTCAATAATTATTGATCTAGGGCTTACTATATGCCAGACCCTTGATAACAGCAAAAAACTTATAGATGAAAAAGATCGACTCCTGACTTTATTCCTCATTGTATCTCCAGCACCTAGAATCATGACTGCTCCGTAATAGGCCATAAAAGTTTGCTGAAAAATAATTTGTAAACTATTGACTGTGTCTAAGCCTGAGGATGTTCTTATGTTACCCTCACTGCTTATATAATGGGGATCAAAATAGACTTCAGGGAGTCTACCAAACAGTCAGTTTACAAGGAAAATGTGGCAGGAGCAGCTGGGAATGGAACATAGGGATGGTGAACATTTTGCGGTTTAGAGTAAATGTATTCTGAGTACTAGAGGTAAGGGGTCAGTGACATTTTTCTAAGTAGCAATACTATTTAAGTCATTCCCTTCTTTCTCAAATCCAGAGAGATGTATAAAATATTGCCATGGTTCAATTGCTGCAGATATATCGAATTAGGAGCGAGATAGCCCTTTAGCATGTGTAAGACTATGTGACACAGCAAACAGAAAACAATATTGCAGAGCTATAAAAATATAATTAATGCTGGTTGTATTTTAAAGACACATTTGGATAGTTACAGAAACATAGACATAAATTTATAGCAGCAAATTAATTAATTAGTGCTCAAACTGAAGTGAGTCCATATATATCATGTATGGGAATGAAATACAGAATTTGATCATTGAAAATGAATCAAATGAGAAAAGAAGATAACAATATAATGTCAGCAAGGAGATATCTCCCCTGTCCCATTTTCCTTTATGTAATAAGCACAGTGCCAAAATGATAAGGCATTTATAGGTAACACTAGAATTGCACAGTAATCATGCCTATATATTAGTTCTAGTATGTATGTATGTATAACATACACATATAATACTGTTAGCAAATTTATAAAAAATCAAATTATATAATCTAATATACAGTATATATCTAATACTATTATATTCATGGAATACTATAAAATTATATATGGTATCTAGTGTGTGTGTGTATATATATATATATATAGAGAGAGAGAGAGAGAGAGAGAGAGAGAGATTTATTTCAATGGCTTCCTCTTATTTTCTAAACTTTTGAATAAGTAAATAAACAAAAAGGCCATAATGAATAACTGGTACTGTACTTTCACTCCTACCCTAAACAACTGTACAACGGGCCAAAATATATGAGGCAACTATTATCAGTTGGTGGTACCAGAGCACTGTGATGCTGGAGAGAAAGGAAACATATGAAGTCAGACTCAGTTCTCTCTGGTTCTTTGACGGGGCCAGTCTTCTAACCCCATGCAGAGTATGGAAACTAAGGCAAGCGTGGCAGTCTTGCTGAGCTGAGAGAAAAGTTGAGGACTTCAGAAGCATCTGTATTTGCAGGTACAATACCAGAGAGCAGGGAGCTGTGGGGATGGGAGAGGTGAAACGTCTATGTTGGGCCTCCCCATGAGTTGTCAGCTGAGGACAAGATTGCATATGCACAGTAAAAGATTCTGAGAAACATATTTACTGAGACTGGCTGAGACCAACTGGAGATTACATGGCTGAGTGATACGGAAGTTCCTAGCCAGCCAGAGTAAAGAAACCTTGCTAAGCACCTTGGAATTCAGCTGAGATGCACAGAAAGACCAAACTTTAGAGTAAGAACCACCTTCTAGTGTAAAGAGCATGCCTTGGGACAAATAACAAAAGCAGAATAGATCTTCTTTAGCAAAAATAAAATCAAGCCTGAACGAATTAAGAGAATCTGCCAACAATTTAATGGCCTGCCAAAACACAATTCAATATCATTTAAGAGAACACAACAGAATCTAAACCAGTTAAAATGTATCCTTCAAAATATTTTACATGCAATCAAGATTACTAGATATATGAAAAACTAGAAAAATGTCATCTATAATCAGGAAAAGAAAAGAGTCAATTCAGGACCTTAGATAACTCAAATGTTGGAATTAATAATAAAGAACTTTGAAACAATCATAATTATGGCCAAAAACTTAAGAGAAAAGATTAACATAGTGAGTGAAAGGATCGAGAATCTTAGTGGAGAAATGATAACCATAAAAAAATCGGATTGGAAATTATAAAATTGGAAAAATTCAATATATAAATTGAAGACTGAACTAGATGGAATTAAAGCAGATTGGACAGTCTAGCAGAGAGGATCTTTGTGGCATTCTAACTTGCTCTAGTCCCTTCCTTTTCCCCATTTCTGTAGTAGCCTTTGTATTAAAATATAGGTTGTATTATTATCCACGTAGGGTAAAGCCAACAAATTAGGAGATGATTTCCAATTGAAAAGATAGTTTGTTACTATCAATTCCAAAAGGAGGAGGCATGCTATGCCATGCAGGACCACAGGGGGAAGCGTCAGGGTCAATCCAGAGACAAAGAGAATGAGCGGAAAAGTAGGCAAGAACCTTTCTTGTGGTTTCTGTGGGAAGGAATGGGCAAGGCAGGGTGAGCAGGCTCAGGACTGGCTAGGGATTGTGTCTAGTTTTCCGGTGGCTGGACCTGGGCTGATTAGGGCAGAGATCCACACCTGTGTACATTACAATCAAACTGTGGAAAGACTAAAGGACTATACAGAAAGCTTCAAGAGAGAAGTGACTCATTACATAAAAGCTATCCTCAATTAACAGCTCAGTTAATACCTCAATTAATATTCAAAGGAGAAAGACTAATGGCTGCTTTTTCATGGGGAAACCATGGAAACCAGAAGGAAGTAAGATGATGTATTTAAGGGGCTAAAAGAAAAAGAAAACTATCAACCAAGAAAGCCGGTATGGTTATATTAGCCAGTTTAACACAACTAATATTATGATATTGTTGGTAGAATCAAGTGGAATCTTGGTTATTAGCTTTTATGCAAATCAATTTCTAGGCACTGAGAATATAGCACATGTAGGAAGATAAAATTTCTGTCTTTAAAGATCTTATACTCTAGCCGGAGAACAGACATTAAACAACTAATAGTCCAATGATTTAATTACAATTATATATACAGTTATATATACATATATATGGAAATATATATGTGTGTGTTTGAGAGGAGAGATTATAAACTGCTAATATGTATAACAGAGTCACTAATCTCATCTTGCATGGCCTATATGGCTTCCTTAAGGAGATGTTTGGACAGAATTGCTAAAGGTGAGTAGAACATGTTAGGTCTCATCTCTGAGCTCCAAGTGTCACATCCAAGAATGTGCCTATCTTGTTCACTAATACAGTCACAGTGCCTGGCCCACAGCTTGTGCCAAATCAATGAGTCTTTAATTCAGATGCCCATAATTCATGGAAGGGTTTTCATATAGCAGTACATAAGAACTGAACTAGCTATCGTTCTAACTAACTATGAAGAAATGATTCTGAGGTTTACAGTTCACATACAGCTGATAAGGCATATTTAAAGTGTCATGAGAAATACACAAATATTTTTGAAATACCCAGCCTAGAAAATGATGTAAACAATACCTTTTTATTAATAGAGTCTAAAACTCATTTATTCTTTCATTAAACTGTCATTTTTGCATGTTTTTTAAATTATGGGCAAGGAAAGTATTGTATGGATATATATATGAACATATACATGGTATATATTTATTGTATGTATTTTATGTGTATATACATATAAGTATTTTATACATATATATAAAATGTTCTGATAGACAGAAAATCTTATCCATTTTTAAGAAGATTTTTGAACATAAAGTTTTTCTTTAATGTTTTCTAAAAATATTCCTAAACATTTTTTATTGTATTGTTTAGCTTGCATAGCGTTATATTTGGACAAGTTTATCACTGGTAATTACAACTAGAAATGGCCAAGCTGTTGTGTTTATAACAACACATAGATTATTACTAATATAAAGTAACTTTGAATTTTAATGTCTGGCAAATTTTACAAACCAATATGCCAGGCACATCTTTTCATTACTGCCTAAGACTCATCATTATGATTATTTTGTCAAACATCTTGACTGACAAGTTAAATATTACTGCCACACTCATGTGAGTTGTAAGAACATAACAGTGAAGGCGAAAGCTTTTTCTTTGGTTCTAATTAACAGGATATTATCTTACCGTTGTTGTTTTCAAGGTACTACATGCTTTTCGGGTTCAATAAAGTAAATGTGCAATTGGAAATAGCGTGTTTCATTCCTTGTTTAAGCTCTATGGGCAAAGAGGGTTATTTCTTTAGGATATGCAGTAACTCTTCAGCCAGAACCACATTTTATTCAATCATATGGTCCAGGGATCTAAAGTTATATTCTTATAAATAAATACCCACTGGTCTGCTAAGGTACAGATGGCAGATAGCCACATAGTTCCAATAAAGGAAAAAGTCAAGATTTAGCTTCTGTCTATAGAAAAATATCTATAAGATTATGGTTTATAGAAACATTTCTGTAAAATTATAGTTAATGGAAAATATCCCATTTATGGCCACCATATTATACAGTGTGTACTAAAGAATCACTTTAAAGGAATGATCAATTATTTTATAACCTATATAGTAATGCATCTTGTATTGCATCTTCATTTAGAAATAGTAAGAAAATGTGTGATATTTAATTAACTTCTTTGCTATATGTAAAATTATCCACACATTCCTAAAAACAGTGAGTAGCATATATATACATATAAATGTTATATACATATATGACTATATATGTTATATATATGCATATATGTGAAATTTATGTATAATTTAAATATATGTATATTTAAGCTCAAAGGGTAGAGTAAAATGGGCCTTAGAGATTTGTTTGTATATTCCTATCATTGTACCCAAAATTGTGGAGAATGGGATTAAATGAATTATCAGTATCACCTGACAAATCATTGCTAAATTTGGGGCTGAAAATCACTTCTTTCCACCCTTTATTGCCATTTTTTTTCATTTTAGTAACAAATTAGTATTTATAGATTATTATAAAATAAAACTATATACCTTTGTGTTTTATTCAGAAGCATAAACATGAACAATGTAACATAAACAATTACTTACTTTTACACCCTCAGTGCAAAGAGATGATTTTGAGGGGCTTTAGCTTTCCATCAGCCATCAGCATCAGTCCTACTCAGTCTGTATGAAACCTAGGTGGTGTTTGCTGTGAAAACACAGTTCAAGACAAGTCACCTAGTGTTCCCTCAGCCCTACCACACACCCATTGCAACTGCATTTCCTGCATGCAAAGGCTGGACAAGTAATTGTTGTTTCTTAAAAGAAAACAAGCTGATCAAATGTGACTCAGCAGGAAAATGGTTGTTGAATCTGGGTATACCTAGAAATAATCCCATTCAGTTTGCCCTATTTGCTGATGAGGAAACTTGCCTCTTGAATTTCACCTGTCTCCTTGTATATTTCACTGAGATGACGCAATGATCTCTGTGGTTGCAAGTTAGAATTTTACTTGATTAATTCCTTTTAATAAAACCAGTTTGATCAGCTTTGTAACAAAACAAAAACAAAACACTAAGTTTATATTTCTCCACCTTGGCATGTGGACAGATTGATACAAGGCTCTGAAATAGGTATAAAACAAATATCATAATATTAGATTTGGTTTACATGTTTGAAACATTATGTGATTAATACCATGATGTTAATCACATTCAGTTACTACAATAATAACTAATATTTATTGTCAGCCACTGGTCTAAGCATTTTATGTAGATGGTATTTTTTAATCTTCACTAGAACTCCATGAAATCACTTCACAATCATATTTTGAATCTGTCAAACATTGTATTTATTTAGTGCTAAAAGAGCTAATTATTAATAAACAAATCAGTAAGTTCTCTTACTATATTAACTGTACATAAATTAACTAATTTAATCATGATAGTAAATACTATCCTTATACATAACTGAGAAATCTGAGGCACAGAAGGGTTAAATAATTTGTCCAAGTTCATTTAGCAAGAAAATGGCAAGTCCAATTTGAACTTAAGCTTCAAATATTAATGTTACAGTTACTGAGGAATATTATATTAGTAAAGTACCCTAGAATTCCATAGTCTGCCATAATCCACAGCCCAGCTACAATATAGTGAAAGAGCATAGAATTGCAATCACAGGGACTAGTAAGCCTCTGGCTCAATCAGATCCTAATAGAATCATCTTAGATTAGTGACTTTCCCATATATAACATGGAGATAATTTTGATAAATGAATGAGATTTTCTTTTATGTGAATGAGCCCAGCACAGTCTCAAGCACTTAGTAACTACTTAACAATGATTATTTATGTTAATCAATAATAGACACATTTGTACAAAGGAAATTAAACTATTTGGATGGCCCTCCTAAACTGTTTAGAAGAGAAGATACTGAGGTGAGAGAGGTCATTCACAAAAGGAATATAAGCAATTAGAAACTATGTTACATTATAAAGAATTGGATGTTGAAGCCATAACTTATCATTTCATACTATCACACAGAACCTATCTAGCACATCAAGAAATGTTCAGTGAATGATTATTGAACTAACCTGAAATCTCACTAACACACATGTGTTTTGTTATGTGTAAAATCTAGTTATTTAAACAAGCAAAGAAAAATGCTACATCTATTTGGTACACATTAGAACAGGTTGTTGGTCAAACAGACTTAAACATACTTAAATTGCTTGAACATACTTAAGGAGGTTTCTCTCTCCTTACAGGCCTCAGAAAACATCCCCCAGTCCTCACAGAATCTGGGTTCTGGACACAGGCAGAATCTGAAAGCAGAAGGGTCACTGGAGCAAATGGACAGTGGACGAGTCTTGGACTCTCTGTTATCCATCATTACACAATGTAGTGTGGTCACTGCATTGTCAGAATCAACTCACTCTTACATAATAGCACTCCTTAAGAAATTTCTTTCTGTGGAACCTAAAAAAAAAAAAAAAAGGTATAGATGATCTTATTTGCAAAGCAGAAATAGAGACACAGATGTAGAGAACAAAAGTTTGGATACCAAGGGGGAAGGGGGGGTGGGATGAACTGGGAGATGGGGATTGACATATATACACTATTGATACTATGCATAAAATAGGTAACTAATGTGAACCTACCGTATAGCACAGGGAACTCTACTTAATGCTCTGTGGTGACCTAAATGGGAAGGAAAGCCAAAAAAGAGGGGATATATGTATACGTACAGCTGATTCACTTTGCTGTACAGTAGAAACTAACACAGCATTGTAAAGCAACTATACTCCAATAATTTTTTTTTTAAAAAAAAAGAAATTTCTTTCTCCAAATGCCAGGGTAAAAACAGATGTACATAGTCTGTCAGGGAGGAGATAGGAAAAAGGATTTTCCTTCCTTTTCAGCAGACTATTTTTTCTCCATCCATATATCATTTCACTTCATAGAACAAGAAAAGAAATGAGCAAATGAATTTTAAATTACTAGGTACCTTTTCCTTTCATTTAACCTTTACGAAGTTCCATAGAACCAGTTAATTAACCCAATTTGTGATTGAACTGGTCATGCTGAGCGTCCATGTTAAGTACGTTTTAATCCATGATTCTCTCACTAGAAGATCAATTTGTTGTTCTTGTCCCACAACTAAGAAATTAAACTATATATAAATATATATGAATTTACATTTTTAAATATGTTTAATTTCCCTTTAACATTTTGCTCTTTCTAATTATTTTTTTTTATATATTTTTGTACAGAAAAAGCAAAATTTTCTTTTGGTCAAATACATTTTCATTCCATTAGATCTTGCTTATTAGTATTTTTTTCTCAGTGGTTGTTCTGAAATTTTTTTATTATTATGATTACCAAAAAGATCAACTAGTCCTAGTCCCCCACCCCCATTTGACAGATGAAGATATTTATGTCCATGGAGTTTAAGTGATAATCTGAGGTCCACCAAGTTAATTGGCTAAATATGTAGGTGAATATGGCAGTGCTGTGATCAGACTTCATACAGCCTCTTTTTTTAAGATAACATTTATGATTGAAATGTATCAAAATGATCACTAAATTATTATACTTTAAATCATGGAATATATCCATTTAAAATATGAATATATAATTTCTTGTAAAATTTACTTTGTGTACATCATATTTTATTTTGAGATTTTTATATTTTTAATCCTCTTAAAAGTAACAAGTTGTAATTATCAAGACACATAAAAGTGAAATATGTTCTCCATAATTAATTCTAAATCATTTGATGTGATTTTACTGAACACTTCTAAAAAAATATACCCCATGATGACTAACAACATTACACAGGGTGTGTGTGTATGTGTGTGTGTGTGTGTGTGTATGTGTGTGTATTCTCCAAAGTTAAACAGATAAGAATTGACAAAATTATTTTGAGTGGTCCTATTAAAATGTATCCAATCCTCTCCTTGACATTGATTGGATTAACTCCTCAAAAAAATTTTGGCATTTTATAAATAGTCTTATTCATGCACTCTTGTGTAAGACTTCATAGAAAAATCTTGGGAGAACAGAAGTGAATATGAGGAAGAAGAATCAGCAATTGTCAACTATAACTTTTTATTGAAGGCAATAGTTGGTATATTTCTAAATGGATTAACATGCAAGGATATTTGCTGAGTTAAATGGCAGAAAAAGAAAAGAAGCTCAAATCCCTCTAGCAGAATGCATGTTATTATTTCAAAGAGGATAATCAGGTGGGGTGATTCATCAGCACTGTGGTCAGAAAACTGTAACAAAAAGTCTACAAGCAAACCACACTATTAGATATAATTTTTCTACTTGGAAAGAATATACACCTTCCACTTGAACTGAATGCTGTAGAGGAATTGAGGCATCTGCTCAAGTAGGGAAACTGATGGATGTTTAAAATGGCCTTTTGGGCTTCCCTGGTGGCGCAGTGGTTGAGAGTCCGCCTGCCGATGCAGGGGACACGGGTTCGTGCCCCGGTCTGGGAAGATCCCACATGCCGCGGAGCGGCTAGGCCCGTGAGCCATGGCCACTGAGCCTGCGCGTCCGGAGCCTGTGCTCTGCAACGGGAGAGGCCACAACAGTGAGAGGCCCGCACACCGCAAAAAAAAAAAAAAAAAAAAAATGGCCTTTAACTGGAAATGGCTATTATGTACTCATTTGGAAAAAGGATGACAAAGAACACCTGTGATCGGTGCAGAAGTTTAGTCACAGGTATACAAATGAAAATCATCCAAAATGAAAAACATGTAATATAACATTTAGTTTAGGGATTTCAAAAACTATATTCAGTATTTGTCATCTTCTACTCTGAATAGAGAAAGGTCCACAATTACAATTTTATAGCACGGAATACCCCAGATGATTAATATGTGTATTATGGCAACACAAAATCATTTCCTCCATATCACTTTACCTTATGCTGTAATTATCAACAAGAGGAAGTGAGAATAAGGAGGTAAAGCCTTCTTTAGTGAAGAAGAAGGTAAAGCCCCCTAAAACCATGTGCATTTATCTGAAAACATAGCTTCAAAATTTATAAAGTAAAAATTGATGGAACTAAAAGAGAATATAAATAAATATACAAACTTAGTTGGACATTTTAATATACCTCCTTAAATACCATATACAGCAAGCAGAAAAAAATTAGTAAATTAGTAAGAATATTGATGATTTAAAAAACACAATCCACTAATTTTAACTTATTGACTTATATGGGAGTCTACAACCAATAACTTTATAATGCACTTCCTTTTTATGTACTTGTGGACATTTACTGAAATAGATCATATTTTAAACAAGAAAAGTTCAATTAATTATTAATCTATAGCGACAAAAATCATAATAGTGTTTAACCTTGAAGAAAGTTGAGAGGGAAGGGACACAGAGGAGCCTCTAGAATGCTGTAAATATTCTGTTTTCTTATGGATAGTATTTATACAATAGTACACAAATGTATAAATTCATGAATTTGTGCAACTAAAATTTGTGGAATTGTATGTACATTATACCATAATAAAAAATTTAAAAAAACTAATATGTAATAGAAAATTCAACAAGAATCTAGAATTCTAGCCGCACTAAAAGAACTTTTATGCACAAGACCCTGAAGTTTCTCAATCTCTCCCCCATTCTTAGATAGTTATTTATGAAATAAAGAAACGATAAATGATATAAGCTATGTCATTAATTGTAATAATTTAAATTTACATATATATATATATATATATATATATATATACACTTTATTAAGGTACCTTCTCTTGGCCATCATTTAATTATATGTGTTGTTTATTATACTGGTAGCCCCAAATGAATCATACCTCTAGAAATTCCTTTTGATTTGGGCTGAAACTGCAACTTGTTTGAACCAACAGAATGTGGTAGAAATGACATTGGCCTAAGTGGGAATTTCTGGCCTATGCCTAATGAAAGCCTAGTAACTTCTGATTCTGCACACTTGAGAACTCTGATGAGTGAAGAAGGCCAGCATTTCTGTTGGGGAGACCACACGGAGCACACACAGAGAGTGACCATGTGAAGGGGGAGAGGTCCTAACCACCTGGAGAGAGAGCAGACCAGCTGTTCCAGGGTCCTAGCTAAGCCCAGTCTCTAGCTAACCCACTACTTGAATCCATCCATTCAATAGGCCACCAGCAATCTGGTCAGCAAAACAACCACCCAGGTGAATCTAGCCCAGATTGTAAATTTATGAGCAAATAAAATAATTGGTTTTTAAACCACTAAGTTTTAGGGTGGTTTGTTATTCAGGAATAGATAACCAAAACAATATATCATTAATTTAGCTTGGGGGTTGATATTAAGTATGATAATTAGCAGAACTGAAATGGAATGGGCACTGGGGTTGCCACCAGAGTGACTTTTTTGTTCACCTCAGGTAAGAGTGATGAAGCATATAATGGATTTTGAGTCTTGTAAAATCTAGCCTGAATTTCTATCAAAATAATTCTCTTTATCTTAATTGGAGTTGAGTTAGTATTATGTTTGCAAAATAGCGACGGGGGAGGCCTACTGACCTAGCTTTTGTATAGGAAATCAAACTGTGAATCTTAATTTCATAGGCATTGAAGAAGTGCCTGGCTTGTGTGTTTGAATCCACAGGTTAGCACATTTAAAGACTTTTCATATTGTCTTATTAGGATAATTTAAAAAGAAAGTACAACAATGTGTATTCCACAAAGGAGAATGTTTCTTTTAATTGCTTGGAAAATTGACGGGGAAAAAAGTCTCAAACTGTATAAAGAGGAAATAGTATAGGTTTGCCAGATAAAATATAAGGCACCCAGTTAAATTTAACTTTCAGATAAATAATGAGCAATTTTCTTACTCTGAGTATGTCCTGTACAATATTTGGAATATCCTTATACTAAAAATGCGTTCTGTGTTTTATATAAAGTTCAAATTTAACTATCATCTAGTATTTTTATTTGCTAAATCTGGCAACCTTACAATAGTAGTAAAGTCAATGTTGGTTGGCAGGAGGAAGAATGGGACTGTAGGGAGGGTGATATAGGTCATAGAGGAGGAATCGGAAAGGTGGGAAATGATTAGAGCAAAGGAGTTTGAGAAGAGAGGAAGATAGTAGAGAATCATTGTTTTAGAAGTGGGAAAATAAGCATGTTAACAAAGCATAATAATATTCTAGGTAGGTGTAAAATGTGTGGTCAGGGATGTATAAAAATATCACTCCATTATTTTCTATAACAACCTCAACTTCTTGTGTTCCCCAGCTGATGGGGAGTGAAGGCTTGACAGTTCATGGTATCTCATTTCTTCCCCCGAGCTTAACATTTCTTTTTCGGTGACTCAGTCTATTCTGAGAAAATGTTTAATCTTTCAGATTCTACTTCTTCCCCTTCACCGTCCTCCTCGGGATAGTGCTTGGACGGGATATGAGGAGCTGATAGCGATGGGGGAGGGGAGCACACTGGCCTTGAGCTGAAACGCCTATTTCCACATGGGTCTGCATTTTTACATTGGTCCCAAATGTGACCAAATGTGCAGGTGATGTAAGGAACCCTACATTGAGAAGAACATGGCACCCACTGCAGCTGAGGGCTGACCCTGCTACTACTGGCTACCACCTCCTGCTTACCCACTCACACTGAGAGCTTCTCTTAGACACCTATCCCCTGTATGAAAGGTGCTAAAACCAAAATTTGTATACTTTCACATTTCAAAGAAAAAGATTCATCAAAAAGCTTGTGAAAAATAATTTATATGTAGGTTCACTTTTGAAAAATAGTCAAGACTTTGAGTGGAATTATTTTGTGTTCCTTATTTGAAGAACATAATACTTATATGAAGTTGGCAAAGATCAAATATTTATGAAAAGACAGGTAATTTTTTAGTATCTACTGACAGATGGCCTCTGTAGATTCCGTATTTACTATCTGTGCTTTGTTCCCACCAATCTTCTTCATTCCATATAAACTTAATGTTTACCTGGTAGTATATCAACAGTTCATGAGTTTGATTTTAAATAAGAATCCCTGTGTTGTAACATAGTGAGACATTTTTCTCTTTTTAAAATGTAATCATCACCCAAAATCAATATCACTATTCTCTTTTTTATTTTTTGGAGGTTTTTTTTTTTAACATCTTTATTGGAGTATAATTGCTTTACAATAGTGTGTTACTTTCTGCTTTATAACAAAATGAATCAGCTATACAAACACATATATCCCCATATCTCCTCCCTCTTGTGTCTCCCTCCCACCCTCCCTATCCCACCCCTCTAGGTGGTCACAAAGCAACAAGCTGATCTCCCTGTGCTATGCGGCTGCTTCCCACTAGCTATGTATTTTACATTTGGTAGTGTATATATGTCCATGCCACTCTCTCACTTCGTCCCAGCTCACCCTTTCTCCTCTCCATGTCCTCAAGTCCATTCTCTATGTCGTCTGTGTCTTTATTCCCATTTTGCCCCTAGGTTCTTCAGAACCATTTTCTTTTTTTCTTTTTTAGATTCCATATATATGTGTTAGCATATATTATTTCACTATTCTCTTTAAAGGCTAAGTTTTTATGTTCAGAGAAAGTTGATGCTTTACTTGTTCAGAAAAAAGAGCTGTTCCTTTTGAAACATTAAAAAAAAAAAACACAAGGGCTTCCCTGGTGGTGCAGCGGTTGAGAGTCCACCTGCTAATGCAGGGGACACAGGTTTGTGCCCCGGTTCAGGAAGATCCCACGTGCCGTGGAGCGGCTGGGCCCGTGAGCCATGGCTGCTGGGCCTGCGCGTCCAGAGCCTGTGCTCTGCAACAGGAGAGGCCACAACAGTGAGAGGCCCGCGTACCACAAACAAAACAAAACAAAACATAACAAAAACCCACAAATACCTTAAGTATGCATTAGAAAGTATCAATGCTGAAGGGAGATCTGGCAGCTATAAATTTTATATAATATAGCCTTACTCCCCACACACACCTCTGGCAACCACCAATCTGTTGTCCGTATCTATGAGCTTGTTTTTTGTTTGTTCGTTTGCTTTAGATTTCACATATAAGAGAGATCATATGATATTTGTCTTTTTCCGTCTGACATATTCACTTGGAATAATGCCCTCAAAGTCCAACCATATTGTCTCAAATGGCAAGATTTCATTCTTTTTTATGGCTGAATAATAGTCCATTATGTATATATATGGTATGACATATGTATCTCACATTTATTCATTCATTTTTAGATAGATCCTTAGGTTGCTTCCATATATCAGCTATTGTAAATAATGTTGCAATGAGCATACGGGTGCACATATCTTTTAGAAACTGTTTTCATTTTCGTTGGATAAATACCTAGAAATGGAGTTTCTGGATCATATGATAGTTCTATTTTTGACTATTTGAGGAATCTCCATACTGTTTTTCATAGTGACTGCACTAATTTACATTCCCATGAACAGTGCACAAGGACTCCTTTTTCTCTACATCCTTGCTAATACTTCGTATTTCCAGTCTTTTTGATAATAACCATTCTAACAGGTGTGAGGTGATAACTCATTGTGATTTGATTTGTATTTCCCTGATGATTAATGATGTAGAGCATCTTTTTTGTACCTGTCGGCCATCTGTATGTCTTCTTTAAAAAAATGTCTACTCAGACCTTCTGCCCGTTTTTTAATTGGGTTGTTTATTTATTTATGTATTTATTTTACTATTGAGTTTTATGAGTTCTTTACATATTTTGGATATTAGCCTCTTATTAGATTTAGCAGGTTGCCTTTTCATTTCGTTGATGGTTTCCTTTGTTTTGCAGAGGCTTTTTAGTTTGATATACTCCCACTTGTTTATTTTTGCTTTTGTTACTTTTGCTTTTGGTGCCAGATTAAAAAAAAAAAATATTGCCAAGACCTATGTCAAGGAGATTACCACCTATTATGTCTTCTAGGAGTTCTATTATTTCTGGTCTTAAGTTCAAGTATTTAATTCATTTTGAGTTAATTTTTGTGTATGTTGTAAAACAGTGGGCCAGTTTCATTCTTTTGTTAGTGGCAGTTCGATTTTTCCAACACAATTTATTGAAGAGACTGTTCTTTCCCTGTTTTATATTCTTGGCTCCTTTGCATAATTTTATTTACAATTTATGCATAGATTTGATTCTGGGGTCTCCATTTGGTTCTGTTGATCTACATGTCTGTATTTATGCCAACCATACTGTTTTAATAGCTTTGTAATATAGTTTGAAATTAAGGAACATAATACCTCCAGCATTGTTTTTCTTTCTCAAGATTGCTTTGACTATTTGGGGTCTTTTGTGGTTCTGTATAAATTTTAGTATGGTTCAATATCTGTGAAAAATACCATTGGAATTTTGATAGGGATTGTACTGATTCTATATATTGCTTTGTGTAGTGTTAGCATTTAAAAACATTAATTCTTCCAAGCCGTGAGCATGAAATATCTTTTCATTTATTTGTGTCTTCTTCAGTTTATTCTCTTAATGTCTTGTAGTTTTAAATATACAAGTCTTTCACCACCTTGGTTAAATTTTTTCCTATTGCATTCTTTTTGATGCAATTGTAAATGGGATTTTAAAAAAAATATCTCTTTTTGACAATCAGTGCATAGAAATGCAGCAGATTTTTGTGTATTGATTTTGAATCCTAAAACTTTACTGAATTTGTTTATTAATTCTAATAGATTTTTGATAGAGTCTTTAGGGTTTTCTATATATAATATAATATAGTTTCAGACATATTGTGCCATTCCCTTCGGGCCTGCAAAGTTTCTGCTGAAAAATCTGCTGCTAGGTTTCACTTACTCTCTCTTCTCCTTCTGGGAACTCTATGATGCTAATGTTAGTTCATTTGATGTTGTCCCATAAGTTCCTTAAGCTAGCTTTAATTTTTTTCAGTTTTTTTTTTTTTTCTTTTTGCTGCTCTTCTTGGTGGAGTTCCACTGCCTTGTCTTCGAGTTGACTGATTCTTGCTCCTGTTTCATCTAGTCTGCTGTTGAATAACTCTAGTGTATTCTTCAGTTCAATTATTGTATTCTTCAGCAAATTCTGTGAAGAATATTGCATTATTCTGTATTGTAATATTGCATGATTCTGCGAATCCTATTTGATGCTTTCTTATGTTTTCCATCTCTTTGTTGAAGTTCTCACTCTGTTCATCCATTCTTCTCCACAGTTTAGTGAATATCTTAATTATCATTACTTTAAACTCTTTATCAGGTAAATCATTTCATTAAGATTTTTCTTCTGAGGTTTCATCTTGTTCTTTTATTGGGAACATATTCTTTTGTTTCTTTGTTTTGTGTAACTCTCTGTATTGGTTTTTATACAGTACATGAAAATCACCTCTCCCAGTCTTGAAGGAGTGGCCTTGTATAGGAGATAAATTTGTTATTCAACCTGTCCTCAGCTCCTGGTTGTCTCTTATACCTCTGTGATTGTTCTAATAGTCTATTATATGTTAATAGCTCCTAGTAGTTGGGGATGTGCCAAGACCTATCAGTTTCTCAAAAGGGAGAATCTCAGCACCTAGATTCAGGCTGATCAGAAGTCAGACCGACAGGCAGCATCTTTTAAAGTATGCAAATATATGCAGACCAAATACATAAGGCAATCTGGAGGTGTCCCCTGAGCAGCAATCTCAGAAATCAGGGATCCAGATGATAAGCTTTTTTCTGGGTGATACCCATGAGCTGGAGCATGGCAGAGGGAGAGTACCAAGATGGTATCCAAAGCTGATGTTCCTTAAGAGCAGCTTCAGATCAGTAGAAGACTAGATGTGTTCCTAACCTGAAGCCTGCCTCTCAGGTCAAAGCTCCTGACTCCAAAAAGGACTCCTTCACATAAAGACTGGGGAGTGCACCCACTGCCTTTGCAGTGCTCTGTGGGTGGTAGCCTGCCAAGAACGGTCTCTCCATTTGCCACAGTAAGTACATATTTGAAATTTAGTAATGCAATTTAGTTGTGAAATTTAATGCAACTAATGAAATTTAGTTGTGAGTCTACACAAAATATGAAAGAATTTTAATGTTGAAAGCTGAATTATTTTTCAGATTTTAAATAATTAAAATGTGTTTTCTTATTTGGTAGTGAGCTTGTATTCTAGCTAAAGAGCTGCATCTGTGGGCTGCCAGAGTTACTCTTTGCACGCTTTCAGGTTATTTGATTAAGTTACTATATACCTAAAAATTATTTCCACAGAGTGATTAAAAAGTAGGCAGAGTAATGTTCATGATATTATTCTCAGAACAAGAATTACAAAAAAAAATTTGTTGAGATTTTGATATACTGCTATTTTTGTAGCAAAATTTGACTCAGGAAACAAAATGAAATCAGTTAGAACCGTAGATTACTTAAGAATAATATTACTAATTTTTAATGGATTTCAAAGGACTTTTTAATGAATCATAACATTTGATCCTTATAGCAGCCCTATACTAGAAAAAGAGCAAGAATTTCCCCTCTTTCATCTCTGAGGTGATTAAACCTCAACTTTATACTCTGTTCTCTGCCTAGTGTTCTAGAGCTACTTTCATTTTTCTAATTATTGTGGGTTTAATGTGTCTAAATTTATGTTCTTTATTGTCCAAAATTTCCACCTGTAATATATTGAGAACAAGGACTATACTTAATTTATCAGTTCTAGTTTCCAACAATACGTGTTTGGTGAATGTGAGTTTCAACTTTAAGGTTTTAAGGTTAAAATGACCTTATTATAGAAATTGAAAATGAAAGTTAGAAATCGTCTCCTGTTTTGTCTTCAGTTGGGAAAGAAAAACATACTAACAGCATATGTTTCGCAGAGTATTCTTTTCAAATATATAATAGCAATCACACTATACAGTGCACATAAATTACTAGCACAGACAGAACCAACAGCTAGAAGTCACATCTGGTAAATGGTGAAACAACAGTTTTGTCTTTCAAATCAAGACTAAACTCTGTAGAGGGAAAACTTATTTTGTGATAAACAGAGTCTTAAAGTATTATGCAATTGACAAAATTTACTATGCATTTATGGCATTATGAGTTTACTGTATTTGGGTTTGTTCAAATAATTTTACATATCTGGTAGAAATTGTATCTTATGTGATGATTTAATCTAACCACAGCTGCAGCAATATAAATTACACTTAAGACTATGCAGATTGATTATAATCAGTTGTAATCATGTCTTATAATTACATTGCATTCTAGAGGCAGAGGTTGTTTAAGCCTACTCAGCACTGAGCTATGTAAAGATTTTTTGTTACTTCTGACAGTCTCAGTTAATGTTCAAAATTGCCTGCAAACAATAAATTTTATTAAATTTATTATCCAGGCATCAAATAAGTTTCATAATTTGTCAACAGAAGTTGAAATGGAATTGCAAGTGAGTCTAGAGCTTATTAACTACTATTTACACCCAAAATACCTTCTTAAAAACATTCATAATCCAGGTTATGAGTTACATTGATGTATCAGTTTTTCAGGTACATTGCATTTCAAACTATGTACATTACCTAAAAAATAATCAGGTGAGAAGTTGGGGAGTATGGGAAGGTATAGATAAAACAAAATTGGCAGAATATTGATAACTTATTATCAATAAATAGGGTAGGGTAATGGGTACAGAGATGCATTATAAAATTATGTTTAATGTGTATATGCTTGACATTTCCATGATGAAAAGTTTATATATATATACATACACATATATATATATATAAACTTTTCCCATAATAAAACTGAACCAACATTACATATAAGCACGTTATATCGATATGCAGTAATGACAAAAGTATTCTTTAACATTTACGTATCTAAGTTGCTGGGTTTATTGCTTAGAGAAACACTTTACCTTTAAATTCTCCAAATCCTATTGAACTAATTTTGAACACTTTTTATAGTATTTTGCCTAAAGTTAAAGCTCCTGTTCTCTCCTTTTAGCCTAACTTCCCCCATCCCCTCTTATCACGATGCCCATTTTTCACCTGCATTCTCAGTAAGCCGTAGTCAGCGGCAAGCTGACTGTGCTGCTCTATCATCGATGTCTTATTATTAAAGATGATTATGCTTTATACACTTAACTACAACTCCCACAAGAAACACATTAATATTATTAACAAGTTACACAGAATTGTCAAGTAAGGCTCATTCTGATTAGAATTCTACCTGTATTAGAGTAATAGAAAAATTGAAAGGTAACTTTTAGATTGAGATTTTAGGTTACTTACGAAATAAATTTCTTTAGATTTCGGCAACTTACTTAACCTTCTTAGATTTCCTGTTTTTACTTTGTGTATCAGAGTATGTATACCTGTATGGTAAAAGTTTGTTCTGGCAAATGAATATGGGTCAAATATATGTTGTCTCTGATTTTCCATCCACATTTACTATCTAATCTTTTATACACATGAATGAGGAGTGGACTATGGTTTGCCAATTCCTTTCTGGAACCAAAAAGGTAGTGCTGATCTAGAGCAGTCTCATTAACATTAACATTTTTACACTTCTTTAGACTTCCTCTCATTGCTTATAAAACAGGACACCAATAGGTCTTTTTCTTTTTTTTTTTTTTTTTTTTTTCCGGTATGCGGGCCTCTCACTGTTGTGGCCTCTCCCATTGTGGAGCACAGACTCTGAACATGCAGGCTCAGCAGCCATGGCTCACGGGCCCAGCCGCTCCGCGGCATAGTGGGATCTTCCCGGACCGGGGCACGAACCCGCGTCCCCTGCATTGGCAGGCGGACTCTCAACCACGGCACCACCAGGGAAGCCCAGGTGTTTTTCTTGATTTGGTGTTTTAGCTAAGGTTTTAACATTGAAAACAATCAATTTCAAATGCCCACATATTCGAAAGAGAAAACTAGAATTCCTGTACCCTGGGACCTTAAGATATGGCCTCAAACTAATTTGTCACCATAGTGTCTCATCCCCCTTTACCTTATATGAAGGAGGCCAGATTTATCAGGGCAGAGAAGACTGGACATGCAGAGAGTCACCAGAGAGCTGTGTGCTTCTCCATACTCTTCTTATGGTAGAGAAGAGAGGAACTCCACTTCCCACTCTGAGTCATGGAAAGAGAACTTCAAGAGTTTGTGGATCAAAGAGAATGGATGGCTGACACATGACTGGAAAAATACGTAAGGGAGAGGAGGTTGTAATATTTGGCTGTGATGATAGATGGGATGGCAGGGAAAACCAGGTACACAGTCACAGAAAGGATGCATGTTTTCTCTAGGATACCATAGAAACCGAGGAAGATGGGCACATGGGAGGAATCTTGAGAAGACTCAACCAAGAAAAATGTCCTCAGCATAAGTAATTGGTGTGGTGAAAGGTTTGATAGGAAAGTGATATGTAACAAGTGACTATGTCACTCAGCTACTCAGACTTTGAGAAGTCCTCAAGAGGGGAAAAGTAGGGCTGATCCTTGAAAAAACTAATAAAATCTTTACTAAAGGAAAACACCAACATTTGGGGATCTGCCATTCCAAGAGTCCCATTATCATGTTAAGCAGCACCTACTGCAACAGAATTCCCCATTTCACCCAGGGCTTGTCCCATCAGGAGAGGAGGTAGGGTGGGAAGAGGAAAGAAAGCAACTTTCTTCTCCACTGTTGTTTTCCATAACCTAGCTGAAGCCTGAACTGTAAGGGTAAATGGCCTGGGTAATGGTTGAGTGGAGAAGGAAGGGAGAATTTAAACTTGAAGTGAGTCTGGTGATTCCTGACAATTCTGTAATGCAGGGCTGTGCTTATAACACAATTATCAATTGACAGCCCTGTAAGAGTAGTCATCCCTTTGACTCTAAAAATAGGAAAAAAAAAATTCTTTTTTTTTTCCTCCTACAAGGAAGTTTTCTTCCAGGATGAATTGGTGATCTTTTGAGACTTGTGAAGGAATAAATAATCATGTCAAGAAAAAGGATATTTGGAAGAACGATGCATGGCAATAGAAGGGAGACCCAGTTCAGATGTTTATTATGACCATAATGAGTTGTTTCCTCATGTCTTCTCATAATTGTTTAAATGACCAGGAAGAATACACTCCCCCAATTTAAATTATATTAAAGTAAAATAAAGAAAAAGAAAATCTCAAGGTTATAAAACAAACTCAACCACCAATTAGATCTCCTTCATACACATCTGCTCCAGATAACTGATCCTCAGAAATTCCTTAGAGATAAAATAAGGATAAGAGTAATAATTTTGAGGTGTGACTCTGGTGTTCTTGTGATTATGGAAATGTGGCAGGTAGATGCTGAATTGCTAGAGCTAGTAAAAAAGCCTCTATCTGTATAATATATTTTTTGAAAGAATTAAACCAAGAGGAGCTAAGAAAAATGAGAGCACATTTTGAAAATACAGTATAAAACCTGAGGTTATATTCATCATGCTTCAGTATATTTTAACTGAATTGATCAATCACTAACCTGTTACATGTCAGTCATAAAGTGTTTTTTAAACCCCTTTTGTAACAGATTTCTTGACTGTCTCAACTATCAAAAACAGAAATCACCAAGTCACAGAAAAAAAGATGAGACAATGAAATTTTGACATTAAACTAGATTGGATGATCTAAAGACTGAAAATGGGACTGTCTGTAACAGATTCAATTAATATGCAAAATTTGGCATCTGCTGTAGGTGTCATTAGTGGTGGGGAAATCAGGCTCAGGGAATTTTAGATCTTATTGATATTAGCTTGTTTATAAACCAGATGTGCACCCTAATTTATTTAGATAACAGCAGAGATCTTTATAGAAAATAAAGCACTTTAAAACTGATACAGGAATATGTTAATGATTATAGAATCACTTATTCAATTATTTTTATTAGATAACTATTTGTTGAAAATAAAAACATGTAAAGGAGAACACTTACGAAGAATGTGGTCTCTGCCTTCAAGAGACTTGCAATTAGCAATCTAAGATGAGCAAACAAAAACTTCTAATACAAGGCAGACATTTGCAAGTATTCATATATCATCAAATTTAATTGCATAGCTATCCTGTCTAGAGAGAAACCTGTGGTTGAGCTCCCATCAGAAACCTGGACTTACAGCTTTTCAGAAAATGAAACAGGAAAAGGCTTGCAGCTTCAAGTGGTTACTCATTGGCTGGTGCTGTTATAGCTTAGACCTTTTCCTGGGCCACAGTCTATTTCCTGAAAGGATTTTTTTCTTTTTTCTTTTTTTTTTTATTTTTTTGCTTTTATTGGGGCTGTTGTTTGGGCTTTTAAATTTTTTTTTTTTTTTTTTTTTTTCAGTACGCGGGCCTCTCACCGCTGTGGCCTCTCCTGCCACAGAGCACAGGCTCCGGACGTGCAGGCCCAGCGGCCACGGCCCACGGGCCCAGCCGCTCCACGGGATGCGGGATCCTCCTGGACCAGGGCACGAACCCGTGTCCCCTGCATCGGCAGGCGGACTCCCAACCACTGCGCCACCAGGGAAGCCCTGGGCTTTTAAATTTATCATCATCATTATTATGATTATTATTATTATTTTAAATTTTTATATAAGGGTGACAAGTACGGTCCAAGTCACATGTCAATTCTAACTGGCTAGTAGTAGTTGCCTGCAGAGCTGTATAATATTATGCTGAAGTCCATCAGGAAGGAATGCTGGCTCCATCAGAAGTGCCCAAGAAAGGGGAACAGCAGCACACAATACACAGCTCTGGTCTTGGCCTAATTGCATGATAAAATAACACTATCCCAAGTCTCTTGAAATAGAGACCACATTCAGATGCGGAACAGGTTATTGCAAACACAACATTTTCAAATTAATGGCTTAGGCAGTTAAGGTTGCTGGAGTCCACATTTTTGAAAAAAACACAACTTAGTTTTTGGTAAGCAATATATGAGTATTTGATATGTTAAGAACCACCGTTATATAACATCCTAGAAATTATTTTAAAACTTATCACAGATTTACTAAGTTTCTTACTGAAACTGTCTCACTGCTTCCAAACAAATATCTTCTTGAAACATCTGGAAGCAGAGCACCAGTCATATATCATGTAAGGCTAACACCATCTAAAACAGTCATTTGCTGTTTCTGTGCATTGTTTTATGAACTGAAATGTATATACTACATGAACATATCTTTAAACATATCAAAATGTATAAATATAGTCAAATATTAAAAGTCACTTTATTTTAATAAATTATAAAATCTCAAGTATTCCAGAAGTTAAAAAATCACTTATGAGTGAAATGAGGCAAAATTACGTTTTTGTCTTTTCATTCTCATAAAAGTTCACTTGGAGATTAAAATTTCACTAGAAAGAGGCAATGGAGATTAAGTTCAAAGGATAAATTTAAGTTTCTCTAACTACATTGTAACAGTACCACATAAAACTCTTAATCAGTATGTGTCACCAGACTATTTGAGTTCCAATCCCCGCTCTGCTATTTCTTGGTTGAGGGATCTCAGATGCTTTAACTGTCCTTTCCAAGCTTTAGTTTCCTTAGCCCTAAAATGTAGATTCTAATACCTCATATAGTTGTATAAGTGTTAAGTGGTTACATATCTAAAGAGTTCAGACTCAGTGCCTGGTACATAATAGGGGCTTTATTAAAGTTAGATATTATTGTTAAAATCTCTGCTAGGAGAATAACACAGGTGCATGGGTAGACACATGGTAATGTGGTGAATAATCACTTAATATTCAGCATGCTTAAATAAACCATATATGTTCACTCCTCAATCTATAAACTATTCCTAGTTTTTTATAAAAATCTTGCAGAAAGGAAAAGGAACCTGAATTTAATATTTTACCATGTAAGTATATGCAGTGCTATTATATCTGTGCCGGAATTGTCACATTCCAAAACATCTATTTGAGAGGTGTTGGCAAGTGAGAACTATGGTGAGATGGGCATGAATGAATATGGCTGTGGGCTAGACAGTCCCTGTAGAATACAAATAGAAGGTAATGCAATTCTGTTTTTAAAGATATTTTCATATCATTGACTTTTATCTGATAATTTAATTATGGGTACGATTTATTGTAAGGGTTTGCATCTTGTTCTAGATATTTGTCCCTGCTTGGCACTTCATTATGTTGCTGTGACTCTTTGCACTAGTCACTGGTAACTGATTATGACATTTTCAGGCCAATTCTATTCCTAGCAATGGTAGAAAAAGCTTTGTCCTGTGCTGCGGGCTTAGATGACATTGTACATAGAAAAGGTTCTTTCGCTGCAGTGTTGGACCAATGGTAGTAAGCTATCAGTGACCCAAAGCTATCTCATCTTTCTTGTTCCTTTAACATTGGTCTTATAGGCAGTGTGGGATACTCATAGGAACATGAGCTCTGGCATTAGGCAGCCCTTGGTTAGAATCCCAGCTGGGTAGATATTCTGCTCTCTCATTCTGAAAGAGTGAGGTACTGAAACTATGTAAGGCTCCTTTTCCTTATCTGACTGGTCAAGGGGGATTCAATACAGAGATGTGCTAATACCTGAGAAAGAACTATCTGATTTCCTTTTTTCACAGCAGTCCTAGGAAATGGTTCTGGCTAAGATAGATAATTCACCGTCTTCAAATGGGCTCAGACTGATTCACTTAAACTGAAGTGGAAAACTGAAGTAATTCTTGTCATTCAAGCAGAGAAAACACTTAGTCTCAACTATTTAAATATTTCAGGCAAAAGAGTTTCTTGGATTTGAATTATGAATGGTTGTTGCCCTGTGCTCCACTTTACCTCACATGGGTAAACACAGCCCAAGTTTGCAGCAGCGATTTTAATGGGCTTAGTCAGGCTAAAACCCTAATGAAATGGTTGCAAGATGAAAAGCCAATAACATTTTAACTCCAAGCCAGTGCATTGAGAGAACTGAAAAATCACCTGGGAAAGATCAGTAGAACAATTAGATGGACAGAAAAATGCTACTAATTGCTAATGATCAGCTGAATTATATGTGGATGCTAGGGATGTTACTGTACAGGTGTGGGATTACACTTGACATTTGTCTTAGATTTAATGTCTGACATTTGTGTATCTTCCAATTAAAAGAGAATAATGATAATTAGATAAGAAAGAATCTGTTAGGCTCTGAAATTTTACTACATTCCTTACATACAATAAACTTCACTACTTTGACCTTTAGCAATTTTTTTCTTCTGGCTCTACAGAACATGTATCAGCAGAAACTCATGAACTTTATTGTATTCCTGCCAATTTGGGGGAATTAATAGTCTAGGCAAAATATGAATACCTATAATAATAGCTCTATGTTTTAAATCCACACACAGGCTAATGTGCAGGCAGTATTCACTAATGTATCTCTACTGGATGTTCCACACCAGTATCCGTTCTAATTGGTCAATACTATTGTCTCATTGATTGGTGTCTACAGGGTACCAGTTGGTAAAACTCCAAATATCACCCTGGTTCATAAGTATAATAATAAAATCTCTCTTTTGCTGGTATTTATACCCAAGATTAAGGGTTTGGGAATGGTTTAAAATACGAGGATCAAAAGCTCTTCTCATAAGGAAGAAAATCATTTATACGAAATGATATGATAAACTCATTAAAATGAGAATTTTTAGATGTTATTGATTAATTATTGGCTTGGATTTTTTCTATGAATACAATTTAATTAATCATCTAAACATTTTAAATCAAATAAATTTTCACTTAAAATATCTGCATAATGTGGTTTACTAATGAAGTTATTTTAACTTGATTGTTTAACAGTTTAGATTGTAAGAATGCATGCAACTGTAGTACAAACTGAAATATTTCCATCTTTCTGGGTTAATTCTTTTAATAACTAGTATCTTTTCTTTCTCATACATGTTTTCTCTGATTTTTATTATGTATGTCCTCTAAAATACATTCAAGAAATCTCATTGACTAAAATTAGGAAAAAATAGTAAGAAGGTACTAGTTTGATCTATTAACTCTAAAATGCAAACATCTTTTTTTTAGAAAAATGTATTTGCGAAAAGAAGTTGTCTCTCATTTCCCAATGGAAATACTATTCTTTTACTATTTGTTGTTAATTCATTCTCAATCTAGGTTTATGTACAGCTGTAAGCTAAAATGCTTCTGAGACATAGCAGAAAATTTTACTGATTTATGCCAGATAATTGATTGAGAAATAAAAAAATACAATTCAGTGATGTTTTGAAGTAGAAATCCATGTCACTAGAGCAGCTAGGGAGCTACTCTTTGGTCTTAGAACTGAGGAGGAGGAAGTAGTCCAAATCCAAGTGGCTAGTGAAGATGTAGAAGGACACTTCATCCATAGTATCCACTGGCAGCTGCCAAGCATGGTTGTAACCATATTTATTCAATGATGAGGTAAATACATACATGGGATGTCGGTGGGTGGTGGTAGATGAGTACACATGTAACTACACTAAAATTTGCAAGTCACCTGTTAGGTACTTATGTTCTAAACAACATGTGATAGATTTTATACTCCTTAACTTATGTGAGCCTATGAAGTAAATATCATTAGTCCCATTTTCAAGATAAGAAAACTAAGATTCAAGAAGGTTAAATTGGATTCAAGAACGTTAAATTGGTTAAATTGGTTTCCCAAAGGCAAAAGCTGATAAGTGGCAAAGACAACATTCATTTGAGGTGTGTCTGGCTCTAAAGCATATGTTCTTAATCACTGCTTTAATGCACTGAAGAATCTGAAAATAACTCTATAATCATTTTTCTGCAAAAAAAAAAAAAAAAAAGTAATCCTAATTCAGAAACACCCTCCCAGAAATGCAAATAAAACTACAATGAGGTATTACCTCACACTGGTCAGAATGGCCATCATCAAAAAGTCTACAGTAATAAATGCTGGGGCTTCCCTGGTGGCGCAGTGGTTGAGAGTCCGCCTGCCGATGAAGGGTGACACGGTTTCGTGCACCGGTCCGGGAGGATCCCACATGCCGCGGAGCGGCTGGGCCCGTGAGTCATGGCCGCTGAGCCTGCGCGTCCGGAGCCTGTGCTCCGCAACGGGAGAGGCCACAACAGTGAGAGGCCCGCGTACCGCAAAGGAAAAAAAAAAAAAAAAGTGCTGAAGAGGGTGTGGAAAAATGGGAACCCTTGTACACTGTTAGTAGGAAAGTAAATTGGTGTAGCCACTATAGAAAATAGTATGGAGGTTCCTTAAGAAACTAAAAATAGAGTTACCATATGATTCAGCAATCCCACTCCTAGGCATATATCTGGAAAAGACAAAAATTCTAATTGAAAAAGTTACATGTATCCCAATGTTTATAGTAGCATTATTTACAATAGCCAAGACATGGAAGCAACCTAAATAGCCATCCACAGATAAATGGATAAAGAAAATGTGGCGCATATATATATATATATATAGAGAGAGAGAGAGAGAGAGAGAGAGACAGATAAATAGATAGATAGGTTGATACAATGGAATATTACTCAGCCATGAAAAAGAATGAAATAATGTAATTTGCAGCAATATGGATGCTGCTGTGAAGTAAGTCAGACAGAAAAAGACAAATATCACATGATATCACTTATATAGGGAATCTAAAAAATGATACAAATAAACTTTTCTACAAAACAGAAATAGACTCGCAGACATAGAAAACAAACTTATGGTTACCCATGGAGAAAGGGGAGGGGGAGGGGGAGGGATATATTAGGAATTTGGGATTAACAGATTCACACTAATATGTATAAAATAGATAAACAACAAGGACCTGCTGTACAGCACAAGGAACTGTATTTGATATCTTGTAATAACCTATAATGGAAAAGAATCTGAAAAAGAATATATATACATATAACAATCACTTTGCTGTATACCTGAAACATTGTAAATCAACTATACTTTAATTTTTAAAAAGCCAGAAACATCCTCCTGATGTTTTTTAAAGTATGAAACAGATAATCCATTTTTTAGGTAAACAGGGATTCAAAAAAAGGAAAGAGATTAATGTGGAGACAGATATGTCAACTAAAGAATGCAAAGAAATTCAATGAAATATGATAATTAAAATCTGCATTGCAGTTAATAAGGAGCAGAATATATGCTATGGGAAATGAAATCAATATGTTGATTCAGTTTTAAATTATGTCCAAAAAAGTCCCAGATGTGATGTTAAGCCCAATTTTAGCCATTTTTCCCAGGTCCAACTTAATTTTCTCCTTTGTCCCTCACTCAGATTAAATTTGTTTAACTAGATCAGGGTTTCTCAATCTTGGCACCATTGACATTTTAGACCAGTTCATTCTTTGGATGTGTGACCACATCCCTGACCTCTATCCACTAGATCCCAGTAGCACTGTCCTTTCATCTTCTGCCAGGTGTGATAAACAAAAATGTCTCCAGAATCACCAAATATCCCCTGGGGGCAAAATCGCCAAGGTTGAAAACCACTGGATTTCAAATTTCTACAATGAAATTTTATCTTTTGTTTTTAGTTTGATTCACTTTGTTTCACTGACAAAAATTTACGGAATTAAACTTCCTTACCCCATGATAAATATTCACTACAAAACGCACAGAGGAAACAAAAGAAAATTTATTTTTTTAACACAGTCAAGAGTTTCCCTACACATTCTGTGGTTTGCATAGCTGTCATATTCCAACTGTTTCCTGTATAACACTGAAAATTCATGTGCTTAAGGAACAGAGAAACAGAAAAATTTTGAGTAAGCTAATGCAGTGGGTATAATGAGTAAGCTAATGTAGAAATTTTATGATAACAAATGGTACTAAAAAGTTACTCTGACATATAATTCTTATTCAGAAATATTTGTTTCATTGGGTTCTGGTGGGAGTAGAAGACTACATACAGAGACATTTCTAAAGTTATCAACAGAATCACTACATATATGATGAGTCCACCTTTCTATATGGTTGTAATGATATTTTCCATATTCTTTGTGGAAAAACATTTATACTTGGGACAAAGTAACATGGTGAATGACATTCTCTATGCCTAAATTACTTTAAATTCAAAAAATTATCTTGGTTTACTATTGCTTCTGAAGTGACTTCCTCCAGAATACGGGTCCCAAATATAGTAAACATATAACAAACACCTCCCATCTTCCCTTCTCCTCTCTGCTATGTTAAACTTTTTTGCTACTCCATGTCTTGGTAGATTCATCTCTTGCTCTGATCTCTGGGAGAACAATGAGTTTAATTAAAGATTTGCAAGTGGCTTTGAGGACCGAAGTTTTTGTAGCCTCTTCTATGCTTTCTCTGTTTTTCATCTTGGCACTTTTTACCTGGGAGGGTGGATTTTCATTTGTAACACCTAATTAAAGAAAATGACATTAAGAAAACACTTACGGAGAAACACTGAGTCTTCTTAAAGCAAACAGAGAGGAAAAATATTAAATGAAATTAGTATTTGTATTATTTATTTCCAAATATTCAAAGCAATGATTTTAAATGAATATGTACCATACACTATAATATAAGCACAAATAGTCACCTTACTATACCTCCTGGGTCTATTAGCAAATGAAGCAAAAAGCCCTTTTAGAGTTGTAATATGGACTAACTCTAAAGCATATTTATTGGAATTAACCTTATTCTAAATATGATAGAAAGCAAAATTTCACTATTATTCCTAATATTTACAAAACATTATCATTTCTAATTAAAATGTCCAAAGATTTACAGAAATTTTCATACATTCACATTTACATATCATAATCAGAAAGGAGATATTTCCTAGTAGTACTGATAATTCCCACCTCTATTCCAAAAGAGGTTATTCTCAGCAGATCACTGATATTTCACTGTTTTTGAATGAATCTCCTCTTTATATATTAACTTAATATATTTTGCAGAGAAAATCAAAGCAATCCCTTATTTCTATAAAACCACAGTGAAAAAAGCACAGCATACTTAAGGGTGTGTGTGTGTGTGTGTGTGTGTGTGTGTATGTGTGTGTGTCTGGGAGAGATAGAGAGACAGAGACAGAGAGACAGAGAAAGAGGGGGGGACCCCATTTACTTTACAATCTGGTAGAATTTTTTTAAATGCCACATTAAAGTAACTTGACCTTTCTTGTTGTCAGTCAATACTTACATCAAGTATCTATGATGGTCAGATTCTCTGGGGATTAATGAATTATCCAGAGATTGTGATGAGCACTGGGGACATATCATGGAAACCAAAACTACCATTTCAATGAGAAAATAAATAATTTCAAGCCTGAACTTATGATCACAGCCTGCTCCATTGTAGTCCTAAGGATTTGCACATTTAACTAGACCTTTCTAAACTCGAATCGTCAAACTATTCAGAGAATAGTTCAATTTTATCTGAAGAATCTTCGTGTGATAATAATAGCTACCATATATTCAGAGCTTATCACATGTATTCAGTGCTAAAAGCACTCTTTATTATAATATAATATAATATAATATTATATTATAATGTGTTCATTATGTAGACGAAGGACCTGAAGTTTAGTGAGGATAATTACCTACCCAAAATCACTTACCCAGTAAGAGAGGTGGAACACTAACCCACATTCTCTGACTTCAAAATTTGTGCAATTAAGTACAACGCTATACAAAAATATTTACAGAAAATGTCAGGAACTGTTCAGAATATTTCTTAAAGATCTTTTTGCTCATATATAACTTTGGGAAAAATAATACCTAAAATCTACTATGCACCAGACTTTTCTAAGTAATTTATTTCTAGGTAATTTATTACTTTCTAAGTAATTATATACATACATAAACTTATTTAATTTTCCCCAAAACTTTTTGAAGTAGGTCCCATTATGACCCTCATTTTAAAGAGAGAAAACTGAAAAAAGGGAAATTGTCAACACTCAAATAGTAGGGATTTTTAACCTTCAAAAATACAAGCAAAACTGCATTGATATGATGAAGGTTCTATGTTTGAGTGTGATTTGGCTGAAATATATCATGAAACAAAAGATAACTACATTGCCAGTAGAATAACTGTTATCTATTAAATGTGTCTTCCTGAGTAAGATAAAGTATCATTTAAAGCCAACAATGAAATTCCCTTTCTCTACTGGAATCTGGGAAGAAATTAAGGCAATGAAAAATAGGGGAAAATCTCCACTCCAGGTCTGATGTGATAGCTGGAGGGGACCTAGAAGAGTGAATAGGCCTTCTTTGGTGGATAGAACATGGAAGTGGGAGGAGAGGAGGAGAAAAATGGAAAATATTTGGGCTCCATTTTTGTGGTTTTAGTTCCATTTATCTTGTTAGATTCATGTCCTTCCATGCAGAACTACAAGTCTGTCTCTGCCTGAAACAAGAAGGGTACAGATTTGAGTAGTCTCAGGGACAATGACCTCAGATCCACACAGCATTGAGAATAGTTCTATGATCATAAAGATCTTGACCTTAATATCAAAGAAGGAGACATGGCCAGGGCTGGGTCATTGAAGCCACTTCTATCTTTCATTTTGCTCAGGTTACCAAGGGATGGGTCTTTTTTTATTTCACACATGCCAGGTGTTAAAAAGCACTGAATACTTAAACTATGTGAATGGATTAGGCAGATATGGAATATAAGTCATAGAAGTTATTCTAGAAATCATTCTATAATAGAATATAATTGTCAACACTAAAAGTAGAGAAAATAGCAGATATTGTTCAGTCCAAAGGTTTTGAAAGTGTTGGTAAATATTGATGGGGCCCAGAGGCTGGTCATCAAGGCAGAGCTGGGATGAGCTTTTGCTTTTTAATAAAAATCCAGGATAAATCACTAGTTAGGTAACTGGAATAATTAGCAGCTAGTAAAATAACTAGGTAAGTTCTAATTTACAAGTCATTTCTTGGCACATGAAAAGAGAGAAAGGAGACAAACAAAAAAACAATGACCAGAAGCAAAAGACAGGAAAGAACTAGAAAGACATGAATTTCAGAGTATGGAAAACAAGATAGATGGTTCCATATTCACCCCCACAAAAAGAACTCAGAAATGTGAATTATTTTCAGATATTTGGTCCCAACCTCTCTTCCAAAAAGGATTTACCCAAAGGCTTCAGGGCCCCTTCTGGCCACAATTAACCCTGGGGCCACCCACAGGCAATAAGTATTATAAAACAGGGCAGAGTTCAAACATGCGCACTAGAGAATCAGAGCTCATCTAGCTCATGCTTAAAAATGCCTTTTTCCCCCCGCTTCTGACTTCCCCAACTCTAAGTCTCACTTCTTCAACCCTCGACCGATTTCATGATTCAGTATGCTTAGGGCAATGGTGCCTGCTAGCCTTTGAGTCCTGCACTGACATTTAAAATTTGATGTTCATTTCTTTCCTCCTTCCCATCCTTCCTTTTCAAATAATAAGACTTGATTTCCATAGACAGGGATTACTTCGAGGTGCTCAATAAATATTCCCATTGACTGAATATATTCATTCATGTATTCAGGAAATGCTTTTTGCACTCTTTAACTTGCTGTGCCTTATTTTTTCTCCTCCATGTAAAAGGGAATATAATTTAGTCTACCCGAGGTTATTGTGAAGATTAATTGAGACACAATAAACAAAGTGCTTAGCACAGGATAAGCAGTATGGAAGGTTCGCCAACATAATTATTATCCTTACAGTTAGCGAAGCAAATAGGTACTTAAACCCAGCAACACCAACTTGCTGAAGTCCTAATTCTCACTCGCATTGATCTATCATGGAATCCAGGAAGTAGAAAACCCACAGAAACTGAGGGGAAGATGTTGAGTAGGGAGGACAGAGATCTAGTTCTTGTAATAAGGAGGTACCTTTACCACTGGGACAGGATTTTGTCTGTTTGCTTGACTTTTTCTTTTTGGCCACAAGCTCAGAGGTTTAACATAGTGTCTGTGAATACAAGAAGCAAGCCCAGCATGCCCCTCCAGGCAGAACTGGTAATTAGGAACACCTGGCTCAGGTGGAGGGCAGACCTATGTGCAGATGAAAACAGCTGATTCCAGCAGGCAGCCCGTGATGTTGGTAACATGAAGGTGGTCAGTGTTGAACTATTCCTAAAGCCATTCCTGTAATATGCCCAATCTTCCTTCCCAATTCTTGTTGCCCTGCACTCCAACTGCTATATTCCTCTGATTTTTTTGGTTTCAACTATGTAAATCTGGTACAAGAGGAGGAGAATTCTCACTTGGCAAAATTAATTGCTGCAGGGCTGACAACTGAGACACAAATACCATGTATCTTTCTACTATGGCTCAGGATTTTGGCATAAGCGTCCATCTCCTGAAACTGCTAGCAGTTCTTTCTCTTGTCATTATTACACCTCTGCTTCACTTCCCTGTTGGACCCAAGATCCTGCATTTGTTCACTCTTGTGATACTGAACTGGAATAACTCACCTGCTTTACCACATGGTGCTCAGACAAAAATTTTCATTTTTCTCTTGTAGCAGTGCCTGCAATATCATACAAAATATTGAGGATGAATAATTTAATTAATGGACAAACTAAAAAAAGGTGATAATCACACAAAAGGATCTTGAAAAAGAAAGTGTAGCCAGTATAAATGATTTAGACATTTACGAGATTAAAAAAAACCTTGTACTGTGGTTAATACGATATTTATAATTGCATAGCAGTATAATTACATAGGAACTCAATTTTTTCTTGGTGGAGATATTTGTTCTTAGCAATGTCACTAAAAAAAGCAAGCAGAAAACAAAATGAAAAACAGAAATCTATTAGAGTAAGAAAACATGAGAGGAAGGAGATAAATTTCTTATTTAAACTATGTGAAATTCTAAGAAGAATGAAGCAAAAAAAATGACCTTTGGCTACCCTCTGTCTGAATGAGTTCTTAAGTGTGAAAATAACTTCTGTATCTCCTTCTAAATGCTTCCATGTTGAGAATGAGGTGTCTCTGAGTGGAGAAAGAGTGTAAAGTCTCAGGTCTCTGATAGAGGAAGCTTTCTCGCATCTTGAGACCTTAACCCTAGGAGTAGGATCTTATAACCTGTTCCTCGTAAAACATAAGCACCAAATGTAGTGTGAGCTGGGTTTGGACAGACTCACATCCCCACCCCACCCCCCATCCAAGGATTTAGTTTAAAATGGAGTCCAAATTATATCTTTAGCAATAGTAGGAAATGGAAGGAAGAAAGGCTTTTTGACCTGATCCTTTGAGTGAGATAAAAACAAATCTCTTCTTTCAAACTGCATTAACTCCTCTCAAGTACCCTGAATCCGTTTAATATATTGCTTCTTTATAGTGACCAGAAAGAGTTAAAATCCCTCTAAAAGGCAAGCATTTCTCCACCTTCTAGGCAGCAGGATGTAAGATGAGTTATTAAGGGAAATATGAAGTATAGCAGTTAATAGAGAAAGGGGGGGGTGATTAACCAAAAGATTTCAGTGATGAATACCACCTCATGAGATGTACTTATTAAAAAAAGAATGGACATGCATATAACCACAAAAAAGGACCTGGAAACATAAAACAAGTGTGAAAGTAATTGTTGAAAATAAAGTGAGATAGTGAAAAGAACTATAACAAAATCTACAAGTGCATTTCCACCATGATACCATCAGAATTTATACACAATCATTCATTTGATCTCTTCTGGGGTGGCTTTTTCACTCTTGAAATGTTTTAGAGGTCAGAGGAAACTGGAAGATTACTCCTGCCTTAGGAGGGATAAAGAAAGAGAGATTGTTGATAGTCAGCTCTGTGGACACAACCTAGACAGTGATTCTTCCCCTTTGATGGTCTTCCTCCTTCTTACATACCTGAAATGATTGACTGTGATGACATCCAATTATACTTTCATTATATCAAATCCTTCCTATAAACCCATCTTCTTAATATAAAATAAAATAAAAGATAAACTAAGCCCTCACCAAAAAGAATCTATAAAATAGTGATAGAAAACTATTTTATAACATATTTTCTTAATATATTCATAGTTAATCCTAATTAAGCTAGGTAAATTTTAAATAATAGGTAAACCTCACAAAAGAAAGTAATCACTACTGTATTTAGTTAAGTTAGGATTTTGTGTTTTCGTCTGTATCTCAAACTAGGAAACACACATTGTGATTAAATATATTTTTATTAACAATAATCACCATTTAATATCATTACTCAGTATGGCATATTTATGCAATAAAATATATTTTTTAACATATTTATTAGAGTATAATTGCTTTACAATGGTGTGTCAGTTTCTGCTTTATAACAAAGTGAATCAGTTATACATATACATATGTCCCCATATCTCTTCCCTCTTGCATCTCCCTCCCTCTCACTCTCCCTATCCCACCCCTCTATGAGGTCACAAAGAACCAAGCTGATCTCCCTGTGCTATGTGGTTCTTCCCACTAGCTATCTATTTTACATTTGGTAGTGTATATATGTCCATGCCACTCTCTCACTTTGCCCCAGCTTACACTTCCCCCTCCCCATATCTTCAAGTCTATTCTCTAGTAGGTCTGCATCTTTATTCCCATCTTGTCCCTAGGCTCTTCTGACCATTTTCCCTCTTTTTTAAAATTATTATTATTATTTTTGTGTGTGTGAGGTACGCGGGCCTCTCACTGCTCTGGCCTCTCCCGTTGAGGAGCACAGGCTCCAGATGTTCAGGCTCAGCGGCCATGGCTCACAGGCCTAGCTGCTCCACGGCATGTGGGATCCTCCCAGACCGGGGCACGAACCTGTGTCCCCTGCATCGGCAGGCGGACTCTCAACCACTGCGCCACCAGGGAAGCCCTCTTTTTTTTTTTTTTTTTTAGATTCCATATATATGCATTAGCATATGGTATTTGTTTTTCTCTTTCTGACTTACTTCACTCTGTATGACAGTCTCTAGGTCCATCCACCTCAATACAAATAACTCAGTTTCGTTCCTTTTTATGGCTGAGTAATATTCCATTGTATATATGTGCCACATCTTCTTTATCCATTCATCTGTTGATGGACACTTAGGTTGCTTCTATGTCCTAGCTATTGTAAATAGAGCTGCAGTGAACATTGTGGTACATGACTCTTTTTGAATTATGGTTTTCTCAGGGTCTATGCCCAGTAGTGGGATTGCTGGGTCATATGGTAGTTCTATTTTTAGTTTTTTAAGGAAATTCCATACTGTTCTCCATAGTGGCTGTATCAATTTACATTCCCACCAACAGTGCAAGAGGGTTCCCTTTTCTCCACACCCTCACCAACATTTATTGTTTATAGATTTTTTGATGATGGTCATTCTGACCAGTGTGAGATGATATCTCATTGTAGTTTTGATTTGCATTTCTCTAATGATTAATGATGTTGAGCATTCTTTCATGTGTTTGTTGGCAATCTGTATATCTTCTCTGGTGAAATGTCTATTTAGGTCTTCTGCCCATTTTTGGATTGGGTTGATTGTTTTTTTGATATTGATCTGCATGAGTAGCTTGCATGTTTTGGAGATTAATCCTTTGTCCATTGCTTCATTTGCAAATATTTTTTTCCCATTATAAGGGTTGTCTTTTTGTCTTCTTTATGGTTTCCTTTGCTGTGCAAAAGCTTTTAAGTTTCATTAGGTCCCATTTGTTTATTTTTGTTTTTATTTCCATTTCTCTAGGAGGTGGGTCAAAAAGGATCTTGCTGTGATGTATGTCATAGAGTGTTCTGCCTATGTTTTCCTCTAAGAGTTTGATGATGTCTGGCCTTACATTTAGGTTTTTAATCCATTTTGAGTTTATTTTTGTGTATGGTGTTAGGAAGTGTTCTAATTTCATTCTTTTCCATGTAGCTGTCCAGTTTTCCCAGCACCACTTATTGAAGAGGCTGTCTTTTCTCCACTGTGTATTCTTGCCTCCTTTATCAAAGATAAGGTGACCATATGTGTGTGGGTTTATCTCTGGGCTTTCTATCCTGTTCCATTGATCTATATTTCTGTTTTTGTGCCGTTACCATACTGTCTTCATTACTGTCTGGCATATTTATGCATTAAAAATATTTACTGAGACATTTTATTCCAAAGACTTCACAAAGTGTTTAATGTACTGTATGACTATATCTCTAAATGTGTTACTAACGCGCCATTTGTGTGTGTGTGTGGTTTTTTTAAATTAATTAATTTATTTATTTATTTTTGGCTGTGTTGGGTCTTCGTTTCTGTGCGAGGGCTTTCTCGAGTTGCGGCAAGTGGGGGCCACTCTTCATCGCAGTGCGCAGGCCTCTCACTGTCACGGCCTCTCTTTTTGCAGAGCACAGGCTCCAGACGTGCAGGCTCAGTGGTTGTGGCTCATGGGCCTAGTTGCTCCGTGGTATGTGGGATCTTCCCAGACTAGGGTTTGAACCCATGTCCCCTGCATTGGCAGGCCGATTCTCAACAACTGCGCCATCAGGGAAGCCCTAATGCGCCATTTTTAGCAGATGAAATTAATGGGATGATATTGAACACCTACTGCCTAGTTTCTGGCATAGAGTAGATGTTCAATAATCATATATTTTTTGAGCACATTTACTGGTAAGAATTAATCTTTCTTTTATTACCTCAGAGTATATAATATAGTTTCCTTATATTAGTCAATTTTATACAGGTCTTAACTATTCTAAAAGTTTGGATTATCCTTGAGGCAAGTGCCACTTGTATTATTCAAAAGAATCTTTCAAAGCTTCAGAAGGGTAGTTATGGACAGGTTAAGTTTTTAATAAATAATACTTGAATCAAATAAAGAACTCATCAAACACATTTCAAATGCCTAGAGTTTCAGCATCTTTAGCCGTCAGAAACCAGGAAGAAATCTACTGGCCCAATATTAACGAATTAATCAATTAGATATCATTTAAAGAACCTCAAGATGAATGGGGGTAAAATGGTACACAATATTCTTAACTATAATCCAAAAGTATAGCTTTATTTGTGGCTAATATTTGCAAGCAAAAATACAACTTTTTTTCCACTGGAGTTGTATTTCTTAGAAAAGTCATTTTTGATATCTTTTAAAATGTAGCTTCAGTTAATTTTTAAGTGTTTTAAATACTTACATTGCCCTAAACATGGAACTCTGTATCAGTGTTTGGTTTGAAGAACTCAGGGAATTATTGTCATTAACACTACCATTCTTATTTTGCCAAACATGAACAAGGTAATACCATGCATTTCCATCCAAATAGTTATTAATAAATCATTCTAAAATTGAAGAGGGGAGCTACACTTTGGGGGCCTGCACTGGATCTTTTGTTTTTTATCTTTGTAAGATGACATAAAAATGTTAATTACTATGTTTGTATGTCAACCTATGGATCCACTAATTCCCTTTACTATGCCTTTAACAAGTTTGGGAGACCATTTTATTTGCTTAATCGAGTCTCAGAATATTTGATTTGTTCAGCACTGGCCCTATAAACTGTCACAGTGTTGTATGGTAATGTTAGTGAGGTATTCCACTGTGGTGCTGTTCTGAGCTCTCCAGTAAATACTGTGGATTATTTAAGCAGTTTTTATATATTACACAGATTTGTACATTTTTTATGTGGCTATGCACATAAAAAGCTTATTTATAAGCTTTTTAAAAAATCATTTTGTTTACTTGTACAGTTCAAGTTTATTGGGAAATATATATTTATGAATTTTTAAATCTTGTTATAGATTATATGAATACTCACTTAGTTACATAGCCCCAAACTCTTGGAAATTACTTTGCCAACAATGATTGTACATTTAATTTATGATAAACCCTGCAAAGTTCAACTACGTAGATCTTCTCTTTTCAAATAACAATAATACGGATTGCTAGATGATAATTTATATTTTGATTGTAGAAATCATTTGGGAACTTTCTTAAAAAAGCACATAGGATAGTGATAAAATAATTTCTAATTAGAAATTATTCAAAAAGTTCCTGGAACACAGGAACTTTTAAGATGATCTGTCTACTCTTTGAATCATAAGCAGAATGCTGAACTTCATTCATTCACATGAGTATTTACTGTGTGCCTACTTTGCTGGAGGTAACTGTGCTGGAAAAAAAAAAATGGGAATACAAAAATGAAAAAATATATTCACCATTCTCCAGCTGTTTACATTTAAATATCTTTAAAATTGCCTATTATTGTGATTTATATCATTATAACACTATAACACATGTTAAGTTAGAACACCTATAAACACTCTATTATTTAAAGATATATCATTATAATTTGGTGAGATCTAGGGGAGTGTGTCCCTCCAGTTACCATTTGATTTTTTCTCATCTTTGTAGCCAAACTTTTAAATGAGTTCTCATTACTCATTATTTTTATTGCCTCACCTCCCATTTACAAGGCAACATACTATTATCTGAATTCCACTTAGCGTTTCATCAAAACAACTTCAACATAAGTTCCCAGCAACTTCTAGGTTATTAAACCCAATAGACATTTACCATCTCTCATCTTCCTTAGCCTATCAGCAGCTTTTGATACAAGTCCTTCCTTCTGAAACATTACCTTCCCCTGGTTTTCATAACATGACCTCGTCCTGGTTTTCCTTCTATTTCTTTGGATGTCAATACTGTTTCTTTTGTATTTTTATTCTTTGCTACCAGCAGCTAAAAGAGCTGGGTTTCTCAAGGCTTTGTCCTAGGTCCTTTTAGTTTTCCATCTACCTTATTGTCTCCTCCATTTCCAAGACTCAAAGGCAAATCAAACAGTAGATCAATAAAGTACTGAGTATTATCCCCACGATCACCACCACCCTAAATTGGTCATCCTTTTATATTTTCCACCTTAGCAAATGGCATCATTTCCATCCAGTTGCTTCACCTAGCTCTCCGTTATCCTCATCTCCAATTCATCCCCAAATCCTGATTATCTCTAATTTGACCACTTTTCCCCCATCTTCAGAATTAACATCTTAATAAACACTACCATTATCTCTCATCTGGACTACTAGAATATTCTACCATGTGATCTCCCCATAACCAGTCTGCCCAGCCCTCTCCCATTTTAGACAAAGTAATCTTTCCAAAAAGCATTCTGAACATCTGTCACACCATCCTTCACTCTCTATGGGGAGTTGAGACTCTCTAGTTACTCTCTGGTGCTCTTTAGATAAAGACCAAAATCTTTAAACGAACCTACAAAACCTTTACGGTTTGACCCCTATTTCCATCTTTAATGTCATCTCAAAACACACTTTCCTTCACAGTTTGCAACCTCACTGAGCATCTATCAGTCCCCTAAACAGATCATGTTTCTTCTCATTGCAGGGCTTTTGTACATACCACTCACTATGTTTTAAATGCTCTCCATTATTTCTTTCCCTGGTAAAATTTTACCTAGCCTTAGATGTCTTTTCCTTATGGCACGTTCTAGAGTAAGTTTCTTTGCTAAATATTTTCAGAGGGCCCTGTTCCTTTTCCTAAGGCCATTATTTCAGTTTGCCTGATTGTGTTTGGGTCCTGGCTCTGCCCCTGATTTGCTCTATGATAATGAACAAGTTATGTAACTTCTTTCTCCCCATTTCCTCTGTTCTAAAATACAGATAATGATAATAATATATTTCCCATTTTAGGGGATTAAATAAGATAATATATTTTAAAACCTTACAAACATGCCTGACACACAATAAGTTTGATATATTTATATTAGTACTTGTTTGCTTTCACATTCATTATTGTGGTTATTTGATCATCTTCCTCTTTATATAAATATGTAAGTTTTATGAGAAAATAATCACACATATCCTCTAAAAAGGGCTATGATTTTTGAGCAATTCAGTAAAGATTTGTTGAATGAATGAATTCAAGGAAATACGCATGAGATTAATAGCATGAATAGAGTCGAAATGGAAAAAATAAACAAACATTATTACACATAATCTGAGAACATACTTATATTACCTTTATGTGTATATATATATATGCACATACATATCTATACATGTATATGCATGTTACACATATACACATACAGATAAATGCACATATAGTGTGTGTATACAATATATTTACTATATAAGATTTACACTATATATGCATATTTAATATACATGCACATTTATACACACATACTAAGAAACTTCACTAACTCTAAGAGGAAAACTTTAAAAATATTTTCACGAAATTCAGAAACAGAACAAGGCCACCCACTACCAGTTTGATCACTTAACATATTTCTGAAAGTTCTTGATACACTTTTCAAAGAAAATTGAAAAGACAACTAAAGAATATAAATATTTGTTGATGATATGGCTTTTTTATTGAAAATAACCATGAAACTCACCTTGAAACAATTATAGTATATTACACAGAAGTGACCATAATTCCAAGAGCAAAGTTTTCCATATATTAATATTTCTAAAATTGGAAACATTCCAAATTATTCCAAAGCTGGAATGTACCTTAAAATTTATGCATAATTTTGATGCAATAAGATTTCTTTCTTTTGCATTTTTTTCATTTTTAAATGTTTGTCATGAAAAATAGTTATCAAATCAATAATGTATTTTAAAATATATAATGTCTTAAATAGAGAATATATAATTATTTACTAAGAGAACTAATTACAAAACAAATTGAATTCAATAGTATTCATCTACATCAAAAATAATGAGTTAATAAATATAGCAAAATCCAAAAAATCCAATATCTGATAGTTCAATTTATATAAAACATATTAGAATAAAATTAATAAAAATGTGTATGACAAGTATAATGGAAACCACAAATCTTTACACAGGAGCAAAAAAGGTTTTAGTAAATAAGGTGATGTCCTATAAAAAGCCTGGCTGAACTAAAAAGAGAATAGATTTTTAAAATTTAGTGTGTCTCAAGGAAACCAGTTTACAATATGGCTTCAGGAAGGGAAGAAACAGAAATCATCTCTCAATTTCATATCTCACTGTGTATTCTTAGGTATAATTATCCCCTAGAATTACACCTTGTACTTAGTTTCTCTAAGTTTTTTCAGTTCCCCAAATAAAGAATAGGTGTTTACAATTTGAAATATCCAAAATATACATGCAGAGATAATTAGTTAAGAAATAATGAGGAGAGAATTCACTGTGTATAATTGTTAAAGGGACACAATGTGTGTGTGCAAATATAAATTCCTAGGTCCTATCCTAACACCTTAGACATCTTAAGATGTATCTTAAACATTTTTAACTATCTAAATTCTAGAGCTTTCTGGGAGGCTAACAAAAAGTTTCAAGAAATTAGCCTTGATGGGCATATAGACTTGTGTTTCCTCATTTTTAATTTAATTTAATGCATCATGTGAACCTAAAGGGCTATCTCACAGGATCTAAACATATCATTATTCTATAAAGTTATAGATGTTCATGTAAAATGTACTGATTAAAAGTCCTTTGATACTGATGATATTTTTTTTAATTGGCTATCTTCATGAAAAAGTTTTAGATAATCTAAAATTGCACTACTCTATTCCCATTAGCTGGATGAGAAAACCTTGAATATTGGAATATAAGTCATTTCATAAAATGAAAAGAGTATAGTATTTCAGAAGTCTCAGGATACTACTGGTTCTGGCTGATTTGCTGTTTAAAGTGGGCATAGTACCATTAATGAATTGTACCATCTGACCTGATGCTTAGGAAACACATGTAATCACTTATGCAGGATTATTTGGGAAATACCAATTAGACCAACTCCCTTGTACTTGTTGATACCTCTACTTCTTTTTAAAGTTGCAAAATAAAATGCAGAAATAGACAAAGAAATACACAAAATTAAATATACAGCTTAATGAATTATTATTATACCTTTCATCTGTTACCCAGACCAAGAAATAAAACTTTGCCAATAAATCCAGAAGCCCCTTACAAGTGCCAGGTTCCAATCATAGCCTGAGTTAATCTTCCCTCTCCCACAGTAACTACCATGCCAACACTTAGACTGATGAATTCTTGCATTATTTTATAGCTTTATTACACAAAGTTTCTTACTTTTGACACAAAGCTTCGTCTTGTTCATTAAAAAAAAAATAGTAATGTGCTTTAGGTCTGATTCAATTTCCAAGTTCCTTCTCCCTCCCTTTCTTATGTATACAATAGCAAGGTAACCATTTAACTATTTATTCATTGAGGGATCCAGGCCATTTGACCTTCCGGATTTTACTGGTTATATATTCTTTGTACTCTTACCCTGTTCCTCTGCCCTCATCATTTCCTGCAAATTAGCAGTTGAATCCAGAGGCTTGCTAAAATTCAGGTTCTAATCCTTTGGTAAGATTCTAGGTACCTTCGTCTTTTTTCAACAGGAAGTATATAATGATTATTTGTCTGTCTTTTCATAATGTTTACAGCTGGAGATGATTAATACTTAAACCCATTATTTTACTGGGTATTGCAAAATGGAGATATTCTAATTCTATAGTTTCTTTTTCATTTATTGGCTAGAATTTTTTTTTTTTTTTTTTTTTTTTTTTTTTTTGCGGTACGTGGGCCTCTCACTGTTGTGGCCTCCCCCGTTGCTGAGCACAGGCTCCGGACGCGCAGGCTCGGCGGCCATGGCTCGCAGGCCTAGCCGCTCCGTGGCATGTGGGATCTTCCCGGGCCGGGGCACGAACCCGTGTCCCCTGCATAGGCAGGTGGACTCTGAACCACTGCGCCACCAGGGAAGCCCTGGAATCTTTTATAAACAGATACTTCCCTCATTTACTATCTGGATACCCAGGGATATAGCTGATATAAGAAAAGTGGGATAAAGTCTGATTCTTTGCTGCAATTAGCTGTTTTCAAGGTAATGAACTGGTTTCCCTATCACCCTCTCATTTTGACCAATTTTTAGGAACTCATGAATTTAAATATATTTGATGGGTTTCCATACATTGAAATTGTTATTATCATTAAAATTCAAATCATTCTTTCATTGGCCAGTGGAATCTCAAGTTGTCGAGTCTTTTTGACATTTGAAAGCATTTGAAATCTTCCTTATTATCTACTGTCGCAAAATTGTCCAGTATTATTTTGCACATTTTCTACAAGAAGCTACAGTTACTTTTAGTGAAAAATGGTATTTAAGATCAAAATCTGTGCACTAAGTGTTTTCACCTTTTCTGGGTTAGTCATTGTGTTTAGATCTTTTAAGTGAGCAGAGTTAGGACTGATATATATCCAAGATGAAATACCTCATGAGCTCATATTGACACTTCCATTTCCAATAGAGTTTTTATTTAATTTCTTCTTTGATTTACAGTCATAGGTTTGTTTGTTGTTTGTTTGTTTTAGTTTTAGTTTTGGTTTTGCTGCCCAAAGGATTTTTTTTTCTGTAAGGTACACTAACTTTACCGGACTGTATCTTGGTTTTGTTCATTCTGGGTCAACATTCTCAGATTTATGGTATGTTCTTCCCATTTGTAGGAGGTTTTTGTTTGTTTGTTTGTTTATTTTTTTCCATGAAAGCTTCCTTTGAGTATAGTTTTTAGAATTTCTTTTACTCCCTTGATTTCATTTTCTTTTTCAGGGACTCCTTTTATCTGTATTTTTTGATCTTCTTTGCCTATCTTTACTATTTGCCCCTTACTTTCAAACCTGTGAAATTCTTCCTTCATTCCTTTTCCTTTTAATTGTTTTTATTTTTAAGATTTACCTGATATAGCTCATAAGGCATAATCTCATTTTCTTCTAATGTATTCTTCCAAAATAATTTTCTTTAATTTCTAGTTCTTTCATGAATTGTCACCTTGTTTCTGGTTTTCAAAACTGCAATTAATATAATCTTCACATACTCATGTCTTATATACCTCTTTGAATGGTGTCTTCCTTAAAGATATTTTGAAAGTCTAACCCCTGATACTCATGAATATGCCCCTAATTGGGAGTAGTATCTTTGCAGATCTCAAGTTAAGATAAGGTTACACTGGATTGGGGTGGACCTTAATCCAATGACTGGTGTCCATAGAAGAAGAGGCAAATTTGGACACAGAAACACAACAAGGAAAATGTCATGTGAAGATGCCATTAAAGACAATGTGAAGATTGAGGCAGAGATTGTAGTAGCAGGTTTATAAGCTAAGAAGAGCTGGCAGTCACAAGAACCTAGAAGAAGCAAGGAAGAATTCTTCCCTAAATCCTTCAGAGGGATCAGGAACCTGATGGTAACCTTGATTTTTGACTTCTGGTCTTCAAAACTGTGAGAATAAATTTGTGTTGTTTTAAGCCACTTGTTTGTGGTACTCAGTTATGGTAGCCCTACTAGGTTACAGTTTTGATCTATTTTATAAATGTCTTTTGTGGGTACTTTCATTGTTACAGTGATGTTATTCTTCTTAGTATTATTTTTATTCACTTGAACTTTTGGAGTGAGTTTGTATTCAGGAACATATTTTCTTTTCTTTTCTTTTTCAATTTCACAAAACTCTTCTGCTGTTTTTGAGTAGAGTTCAAATATATGGTTTTGAACTTTTTCTCTGGTTTTGCTGAATTCTCCTCTCCCATTTTGGTCTGGACCTTTCCTTTCTTCATCTTTATTATCCCCTATATTCCTCCATTTTGATTCCACTCTCAGGGTCTCTCCTTAGTATGGGCCCTGACATATAAGTAAGTCCTGACTCACCATTTTTGAGAATTCATGGGTGAAACTGTTCCAGCTCCTTCAGATATTTTACTCTGTGCCTCTTGCATGCACCTGTTACTTAACATGGGCAAAACTCCTCCTAATTTTGACTGTTCTTCTCATATAGGTCTGCTGTGATCTCTAGTAAATACATATTAGCTATCTTGGGACTCTCCTGTTGTCAGGACAGTCAGTTGTCACCTGGTGGTAATTATTTTCTTTTTCCTCATAGCAGATATGAATGTAGGTCATACAGCTTTTGGTGATTTGTCCATACTCTTGTATTTTAGAATCCATTGGGAAACCTTGTCACCTAGATTTGTTGTAAATTTTGCCTATGGGTGTTGGCTTTAATATATAGCTGCTTTCATGCAGGGTTCAGAGAAATTGAGAACTCATGCTATCACCATAATCTTCCCAGAATTTGTAGCTAGTAACTTCATCAATAGTCATTAACTAAACTTTATTGAGCACTTACTATATGTCAGTCACTGAGCTAGACACTGTACTTGCCTTTTGTCTTTCAGCACTCATAACAGCCTATGAAGTCAATATTTTCATTAACTACATTTTAATGATAATTATACAAACATATCAAAAGTAAACTTGCCAAATACAGGTACTGTTTTCTGCGGCTGAATTCTAACATAGAAAATATCTGATTTCATAGCTCACATTCTTAGCAAGTGTAAAATATTTTTCAAAAAGAAAGAAGAAAATGATAAGCCTCTGAATCTAAAATGATGAAAAAATCAAGACAACAGGTCAAAATGACATACTAGTGGAAATGCATAGTACTGCCAAAAATCTTCTCTGGGAACAAATCTTATTGGCATGAAAGAGCATTAAGACACTGAGCACAGGAAGAGTGCAAATGAGGAAGAGATAGTGAATGCCAAGTGAGCTCACTTTTTACTTTTGCCAGAGACAAGCCTGGTCTCTGAACTACAAGAACTTGTAATTGAGATAGAGAACCAAAACTTTAACAAATAAAACAATCAAATATACTGCAAAGATGAATTTTGACAGCCAGCCTTTCAAATGTAGTTGCACTGACTCTGTGAGAGTCACTGTGTCCTGTGCTGTACAAGGAGGGATAATTCATCTGGCATATTTCCTTCCCTCAGAGATGTTTCAATTTAGTAAGAAAGATGTGTTCATGAATAATTTAAGATAGTAAATAATAAGAACCATTTATTACTACGAATAATAAAGGCTTTAGGAGTTTAGAAGAAAGACAGAGCACATGTGACTAGGGTAGTAATGGGCATGTAAATTGGATCTTAGAGGTTAAGTGAGACCTTAAAAGAAAATAAGAACCAGAAGGCGAGTCATAAAAAGGACAAGGTGGTACTGTGAGATGATAACAGCCAGTAGATGTTTTCAGGACAAAAAAAAAGCCTACAGGACTTACTAAGTACTTTGAACAGCTTATCCTGATTTCACAGATTGGGAAACAGAAGATTTTTAAAGCAGAGAGAAAAAAAGATTAAGGTCTTTACTTACATTTAGGAGTGGAGGAGTCTGAAAGGGAAAGAGGGGAAAAATAAAAGGCAAAAAGGTTAATAGGAGACCTTGAACAGTGGCTTCCAGGAGGCTGTTATGGTGGATAGTCATAAAGTGCATAGAAGCTCCAGAGGGCTGGAAAGTTTGCACCCATTTACATATTCATAGGAACTGTGAAAAGAGATGGATTGGGTTCCCAGACACAGTGACCTATGTTCGCCCTTAAGCTTTCCTATATAGTATGAGGTTTGCAGAGTGTCCTTCAGCAAACTCTTTTTTACTCATCGTTTGCCACCAATCATATTGAGGTCAAGCTGTTCTAGACGTTGGTTATTCTCAGAGGTCTATTAATCAGGACTGATATCAAGTAAGATGACTTCACAATTCCAAATTTCACAAGCTGCCTTTGTAGTAGAGACATAAACCTCCATTTTAATGCTAATAAACACATTCCTCTGTCACAAACCTCAGAAAAGTTATAAAAAGAAAGATTCAGGGTCCTGAAAGGATGAACTGTATCAGACCTATGTAGATAAATCTAGACCCAATTTTAATATCATTTTGCACAGAAAATAGTTCTACAAGGTAGAAAAGTCAAAACATTCCCTTCAAGTGGCACAAAAAAGGGAAAGAATGACCATTGTTCTGTTATTTGAATTAGAATCTTAAGACATTTTGACTATAGACGCTAGCCGTAGAAAATATGTCCTCTCTCCAATCTACGGAACTGTTCAGTCTTTGGAAAGTTGAAAAGTGCTATTTTTCAAAAGAATACTTTGGAGTTTCTATCCTCATAAAATGCAGTTATAGCATTTTAAGAATATACATTTACGTAGAGTTTTGCACATTCACCTTGTGTATTTGCTGGAATGTGTAAATGGGTACACATTTTATATAGTCTTTAAATATATTTAAAGCAAATCGAGGAAATATTCAGAGACTTAAAATTAGTTTTATATTCAATAACTGTCCAGAAAATAAAATGTCAATCATGTTTTCTAGCAGTATGCTATAATTCCAATCAAAAGAAATTGCTGTTTCACAATTTGATTTTAGGAGAGTGCTAGATCAATGTTATTGACTTAAGAGATTCATTCATTATTTATTTTAAACTTTGTTTATTACTCAAGTTTCATATACAGACTAATTATTTAAATGGGAAACTGCAACTGTCTAAATTAATATTAGGAAAATTGAACATTTACTCTGAGGCAGCAAAATTGGACTTTGTCAGGAAGCCAATTTGAGGAGGTAGTATACTACTTAAAATTGGCCATTAAAGGGAAAGAATCTACAGCCATTATTTCCCATCAGAGCACAATTAAATGAAAATAATAAAGGCTGTATTATCTCTTAAGTTCCGCATTTCCCATTTGTAGAAAATGGATTCCTGAATGGCAGCTGTCAGAGGGGCTTGGCTTACTGACACCAACTAGTTGAAGAGTTCTGATTGTGTAGTCTTAAAGAAATAGTATTTTTTATTGTGGGATCTCCTTTGACAAAAGTAGAAAATTCTAAGACCACAACCAGCAGGAACTGAACAAAGATGCAACTTTAAGACAGAGCTAGATAAACAAAGACTCTGGACAAAAAAGGTCATTTTAAGAACATGGTCTCTTTTCATTCATGAAAGCAACTTTCAGTACTGCTAAAGCAAAATCTACTGAGGGTTGATACCCATTCCTTTGAAAATTAGCTTGGAGGGCTGATGGGTCACAAAAGGATAATCACTCAAAATTTTGGACAGCAGCTCTCATTAGTAAAATCTTTTCCTATTATTATGCTGACATTTATGAATTCATTTCATGACTCCAAAATATCTTCCAGGTAATTTTTTAACTTTGTATTTCAAAGCATGGGAAGAGATGTGAGCCCCAGAGCTGAAGCAGTAATGTCATAAATTCAATAGAGTTGGTTAATAAATCTAATACATTTGAATTTATTTTTTCATTCTGTGTGAAAAAAACATATTTGGGTATATTCAAGACACCAGAAGTTGTATTAGATATTGGGCATGGTATATTACTATGGCTAAATAATAGATTATATCCATGTATGCATCTTCAAAAGAATCACATGGATAGTTAATATATTAGTGATGACTGACTATATTTTTGTGGCTCCTTTAGACGGTATATGTCTAGGTTTCCCTATAACTCTATATAAAGTCATGTAATTGAGAAAAAAAATAGAGGGTATAGCATTATGAGTTACAAAGTCTTAAGAGCAAATACTGGCTATGTCAAATATCCAAGTAATAATTAATAAAAGAATAGTAACATAGAGTACTTAAAATTTGCTTATGATTAGGATATAATAATTAAGATCAATGTTTAAAAACCAGGGTGGAGTGCTATCATAAAAAGCTTCCTCCTTTGTCCTCCTCACTCCCTCTTTCTTTTTTCCTCTATCTCCTACTTTTGGTAAGATTAGTAAGATTGCATTCAATAAATTTTGCATGAGACTTGGTTTTATTCACATATATTATTTCATAATTGTTTGTTTTTGGTTTATAGAAATAAATTTAAAGTAATGGATTAAATATCAATACATTCAATATAAATATATCAAAATATTCTAGAAAGAGAGTTATAATGCAACTTACATACATTTATAGAGATATTCTTCATTTATGTAAAAAAAATTAAATAAGTTAATTTGTAGACAAAACTATAATTAAATCTCTTCTTAACCATTGAGATACACCTAATTTTATGTCACATATATGGATATACATGGCCAAAGGCATAGCTAGATTGGAGACAAATGAGCTATATATTTTCTGCATACATTTAAACTGTTTTCTCCCTCTTGGGAGGTTTGTAGCTCTTGCCAAATGATTCCGTCTAAGAGCTGGTCCAGCATAATGCACATTCCAGCTGTTTCTCACACTTCAGTTTTCTTCTTCATTCATTCCCTGGTTGCCCTTATTGTCCCAGCTGACCCTAAATCCCCTTTTCTGAATACATAAAAATTGTTAATGTGGGAAAAACCCAATGTATGTATTATGAAACTATAAAATGCCTCTCAAGTCAGGCTTCTTAAAAACACGTAAAGCATTTCATCACGTAATCCATTCTCTCTTTAAGACACTCAAACCTAGTATAATTTGACTTTTTCCTTTTAAGATTTTCTTGAATGGGTTTCTGAAATTTTGAAGAGGCACATTTTATTTTTGGCAAATTCCTCCTTCTTTTTCCTAATGTGCATGCCATTTCCTCTAGGGATGAATGTAAATTCAACAAGGGCATAAAAATTTTAGGGTCCTGTTGAGTAGAAAATTTTACTTCCACAGGTGCCAGGTGTAGAGGATCACCAATGTCTATACATTAATGCTCACAGTGACTGATCCAGACTTAGACAAAAACATCTGCTATTGGTCTTTCCTGCATGGTCTAGTAGGGGCTGAGGGGTTGCATTAAACACAGAAATACTATTTTAACCTGAGAGGTAGAGGAAGCTCTGACAAAATACAACAAAATTTTTCAAGGCCTTGTCAACTTATTTTAAGAGTCTATCCCAAATCTAAAGAGCACTCTGAAAAGAAAACAACATTTTCTTGCCATAGATATGGTAAAAGTAAGAAAGTTTTCTTCACTTTAAATATATATATATATAGAGAGAGAGAGAGAGAGAGAGAAGGTATATTATATACCTTGGTATTGGGTACTAAGCCACATTAAAAAATAAACAAACGAAAAACAACCTTTATCTTTCATTTCACAAACAGACGTACCAACCCAAAAGCTTAAAGAAATCTAGGCATATGTGAAAATTGCCATGTGAATAATAAGGCAGTGAGTGTCATAGATTGGGGCATTCAGAAAAAGTGTGAGCAGGGTACTGGTTTTCTATTTCAAATGATTCTTAAAGAATAACTTGGATTCTTCATGGGAGTATGCATTGCTCTGTTACCTAACGATTGTTACCATCCAGTATACTTTTAATGTTTTAGCAAATAGATCAGTAATTGACAGAAATAGTATTAAAAAGATTCATAAAAATTAAAGGACCATTTAAAATTTTTAACATGGCAGATACTTGACAGAGATTTCCAAGTTCTTACAACAAATTTTCAACTGTCTATATTAGGTTTTTAAAAATAGGGCAAATTGGAGGAAAAAAAAAAAAAAAAAAAAAAAAAAAAACTTGAACTTCTTTCCAGTAGTTTTAAGTCAATGGAATGTAGTATTCAACTAAATGGGCTCTGTTCATCCAACAGAAAATTATAGATTTTTTGAGGGTTGAATGTTAACAAATATTGTATCAAATTACTCTCTGCCTTCTTTGGAATTTTAATGAAGAATTCTAGTAAGTGATTATAAGTCAAAAAGGAATTTGGAAGACAATTTGATCAATGTGATTGGCCAATGTATTTGACATTCATTCTCTACAAATATTCTGCAGTAACAATTAAAATGGCTTCAGCAACAAAAACAAAACTATAGGGCTTCCCTGGTGGCGCAGTGGTTGAGAGTCCTCCTGCCAATGCAGGGGACACGGGTTCGTGCCCCGGTCTGGGAAGATCCCACATGCAGCGGAGCGGCTGGGCCCGTGAGCCATGGCTGCTGAGCCTGTGCGTCCGGAGCCTGTGCTCCGCAACGGGAGAGGCCACAACAGTGAGAGGCCCGTGTACCACAAAAAAAAAAAAAAAAAAAAAAAAAACTATAATTTTGAATTCAAATCTGAAAACATGCATTTTTTTTTTTTCTGAATAGCAGCAATGACTTCAGTGAAGGACATTTCCTGGGGATTATTGACTGCTACAGCTTTACTGGACTCAGATTTTATAAAACCCTCATATTTTTCCAAGCAGTCATTATAACCCTGAAATTGCCCTCCATATTCATTATCTTTACTTAATTAAGTTTCCATATTTGGGAAAAAAATCACAAACAGTAAGGATATAATAATATATAATACAGAGTTAATTTTTCACTTCATGTTATTTTGTCCTTGAAATTAACAAATGATACACAATAGAAATTTCTTTCCTAATAATTACAAAGCAAAGGAAAGGAAACTAGTAGCCTTTTGAAATTGACATGATAGTATTTAAAGAAGAAAAAAGACAATTATGCCTGCACCTTCTTAAAAATCACCAGAAACTTCAGCTTGGTTATATCTTATTTAAGACATTTAGGCTCCATATATACTGAACAAATTATGGTACCCATCCTATATAATTCAAAATAGAAAGATTGTCATACATTAAGATATACGTGAAAATATCCAACAAAGTTCTGAGGTTTTCCAAGGTGACTACTTGATACATATATCTACATCTATATCTATATCTCTCTATATATTTATACACACACGTATATATATCAAATAACACATTCTTTCAAAAATTTATGCTTTGTTACCTATTTTTGGCATATGCCCTTAGGAAGTACTTAGCTAATCTCAGTAAGCCTTCAATAAGGAATAGTATAGAGTGAACAACATGAAGAGACATCCATGTAATATTTTTCCCATTAAGAAGCCATTCCTCCACTGTCAATATTGCAGTTGTGATTTTCTTACTATTAGCCAGTTTTTAATTTTAAAGAGTGGCACTAGGGTATAGTGGTTAAGGCTGCAAGCTCTATAGGAAGATGAAAAAGATTTAAAACTTTGTTCCTCAATTTACTAGCTCTATGACAGGGAGATTGAATCTCCCTGTGCCTCATTTAGTTTCCTCATATGAAAAATGGGAATAGTAATATACTACTTTATGGAGGTGTCCTAGGGTTAAATGAAGCATGCTTGCAGAGGGTTTAGAACAGGGGCTGGTATATAGAAAGTGCTCAAAGAATGCTTGCTATTATCATTACAACACCCAAACACTTATTCTGTAAAATCAGGAAGTTTGTCTGCATTACATTGGTACTAATGATTTAGTGAATTCATTTTTTTTTTTTTTTTTTTTTTACTGTACGCGGGCCTCTCACTGCTGTGGCCTCTCCCGTTGCGGAGCACAGGCTCCGGACGCGCAGGCTCAGCGGCCATGGCTCACGGGCCCAGCCCCTCCGCGGCACGTGGGATCTTCCCGGACCGGGGCACGAATCCGTGTCCCCTGCATCGGCAGGCAGACTCTCAACCACTGCGCCACCAGGGAAGCCCTTATTTATTTATTTATTTATTTATCTATCTATCTATTTATTTATTTATCTATTTATTTATTTATTTTGATTTAGTGAATTTAAATGGAGCACTGGATAACTGGAATTATCACCCACATTTAGGAGGAACTTCCACTATATTCCAGAGAAGGAAGTCTAATTAGCAGCTGATGTCATTTCAATAATGATGGGTACAGTAGACAGAGGCTGTCACAAAGGTTGTCATTGGTAAAAATACCTGTTAGAGTCATAGTTTAGGGCTGGTAGCTCTTCCTTGCTGCTGCCACCTTATCTTCTACTGCTGCTGCTGCCTTGTCTTCCTGGGTGATTAACATGGAAAAAGCTACTTTTGAGCCCAAGGCCAGACAGAGGCAAGCTTCTCCCGAGGGTTTTGTAGCTGAGTCTATAGCCTTAAGTATTGCAGCTGCAAACGTTACAGCTAACTCCTGGGCCTTCCAACCTGAGGGTATGGCTGCAGCTGGGCCTGCTCCTGTGCCAGGTCAGCACCCAGACTCCTGGCCTTCAGGCCTAGTGCTCGCTGGTCATTTTGGCACTGTGCTTGAAAGAGTCCGGGAGGAAGTATAACAACTAGACATTTCTTTTGCTGACAGAAGTCTTATTTCATCTTAAAATGGTTATGCTTATATTCTAACGTTTTCATCATTCCAAATGTGGAGTAGGGAAAAATCAAAAAGCCTGTTTGTTAACGTTATTTCATTGAAATCTGTTTCTACCAAATTAACTTTGCAAAACTCGTGAAGCCTTTGATTACACTCAAAATGTTCATTTTTATTCAATGCTTTTCATAAAATAAAGGCGAGTTGTTTTGGATTGAGAAAATATTATTCTGAATTTCTTTAAATACCTCAGAATAATTATTGGCTAGTTTATTTGGGAATAAATGGTACATCTCTGATGTATTTCTTCCTTGGTATTTATTATAGTCTGTAAAAACTAATATGCATCATTCACATTCTAACTTAATTTCTTATTCTTCCATTATCTTCACCTGTTTTTCCTGCTCATAGGTTGCTGCTGTTTGCAGTCTGTATCACAGTGCTGACAACCTGTAATAATTGCATGCATTTAGGCAAGGCTTACAGTTTATACAGTCTTTCCACATACATGTTCTTATATGAGTATTATAATCACCATGAGGTGGGCAGAGTAAGGAATACTATTTACATTTTAAGGCTAAGGAAACTGAAACACACATCAGGTTAAGTGACTTGTCAAAGATCAGTAAGGGCAAATCAGGTTATAGGGTCTGAAATCCAATCATCTGTCATTCCACTCTTGGTACCAGGACAGGGTGGCCTAATTGAACAAGTATGGGCTTTAAAAATCAGAAATATTCTGGTCTCAAATCTGGTTCTGCCACTTACTAGTTGTATTACTCAGGGTGACCAACCATCTTCATTTACTTTCAGACTGAAAGCAGGAGACCCAGAGTGTTAAACAGAGATGGAGTTCAATAAAATACAAAACACAATAACAAAAAACAAAACAAAATAATGGCAGGCTATAAGTAATTGGTAAGAATAAGTAGCAATTATTGGTCTGCTTATATTCTCTCTCCTTGCCTATCCACTTGCATCTGCTGTGCAAATAAAAGTAGTTTTTGGTTGAGCCACATGAAATTGCAGTTTTGAAGAGGAAATTGTCAAGTATCAGCAATTCCATATGGTTCTATATAATTCTTACAGAGTCCTGAAATAACAAGATTTCATGATGCTTTGATTTTGCCTTTTGTTTTGATATGTATTTAAAATGTTTTCTTTTTGCGTAGGTTATGCAAACATATTTTAGAAATTTTTTAAAAGATTCAAAACACTATATAGGAAAAAATTAAGTCCCTCATTTATCACTGTTCTCTAGTCACTTAGTTTCCTCCTCTTGAAGCTTCCTCTTTTTTTTTTAACATCTTTATTGGAATATAATTGCTTTACAATGGTGTGTTAGTTTCTGCTTTGTAGCAAAGTGAATCAGCTATACATATACATATATCCCCATATCTCCTCCCTCTTAGTCTCTCTGCAACCCTCCTTATCCCATCCCTCCAGTTGGTCACAAAGCACCGAGCTGATCTCCCTGTGCTATGCGGCTGTGAAGCTTCCTCTTGAAGCAATCACTGATAGGAGATACTTAGAATACTTTCCAAAGATGCTTTATTTATTTATAAAAACACTTGCATAATGTATCATTTCTATGTTTTTTTTTTTCTGCCAGATGTTTGCCTAATATATACATTTGACCAAACAAGCATATAAATTTGATAGATATTCCCATAGACCACGCACGGTGGGTGAAGGGAATTACTCAATAGAAACTTGATACAGTGTTCTTAAAAGAAGAGAAAAGGGATGCTATGCAAGTACAGACAATAGATGATGACTCAGTAACTAAAGGCTCCAGGCTAAGACAGCAGACCCAAATCAGTGTTCTCAGAGCCCCTTTATAAGCAAGTATACATAAAACACTAAATATATAACATGTTCTCACACTAGACTGTGAGCTCTCAGAGGGCAGGAGCTTGAATATGTTCATCTCGGTATCCCCAACTCTAAGTATACTTAGTTCTTGACAAATAGAAGGCATAAATATGTTTTGAGGGCATAAATGAATATTTTGCTACTTACTGAAATTTTTTTCAAACATCTCAGTAAGACCTACTTAACATTGTCACAATATTACCATCCAATGTTTATCTTTTCTAAGCAGATGTTTTCCCACATGTAACATTTCTGTGTTGCAGCTCTTCTTATTTCTCTAAATCTTGGTAAACAATCTAAATTTCGTGTACTTGAGTTAGAAAACTGGAGTGGTTATTTCTTTTAAACGTATGCCACTGGCAGTAAAGATTTCATCTGGAAAAAAATCCTATTTCAGACATTGTTTGTTTGCATAGCAGAAAGTAGAGTGAACATGAAGGCTGGATAGCTATTTGGCCAAGTCATTGAACAATAGATATTGTAATCCATTTGAAAGAGAGTACAAAGTATGGTATAAGGTATATTTTTTAATGTAAAAAATATTCAAGTATACAAGGAACACACAAGGAATCTTTTATATCTCTAGCAAACATAGGTACTATGTCTACTGGGGAGACTGGAGACCAGTTCTCATCCTGGGGTGGGTCACTAGCGCAGACCTGAACATTACTGAAATATGAAAACCCAGAGAAGAACTAAAAGGGGGATGGGTAAATCTCTTTCTTCCTATGTTCAATTTCCCTTCATAGGACAGGAATAAGTTCTTATTCCAGGACTTCACATTAGTATTGTAACATTTAAGTTCAATTACAGAGGAGCACACAGAGTAATAAGCCAAGAGGTGCTTGAATACTACCACTGACTAATGGACAAAAAAAGCCTCAAAGCAAGCACACTCTCCTCCTTTCCAGCAAGGCTAAGCATATTGGACCTCAATATTGGGGACTAGTTGAAAGAAAGCAGCTGCTGAAAGACGCATCTAAAGTTGATTGGAGGCTAGTATTAAAAAAGAAAGACACAGAAAAGAAAAGAAAGGGAAACAAACTTCCCCAAGTCCCTCTATACATGAAAATTAGAGGTTTAATTCAAATTGTTATTAGACTCAATATTTACATCTACAAACCTCAAATTGTTACTAGGATTAAATGAAGCTTTGTAAACTGAGAAGAATTATTTTATTATTGTGTTCTCCACAACATCTAATACATGTGTTCCATATATTAATGTGCTCAAATGAGTTGGGTTGAATAATATAAAATTTGGACCTTAATTATCTTAGAATTGAAAAGTCTTCTGACTCAAACTTTCTTACCTATAGCTTATATTTTAAAATGAATGTGGAATTTTAAAGTGATACAAATTTAATTAATAAGGAGTTTTTTTTTTAAATAGTGGATACCATCAAATCACAAATATATAGTTCTCAGATATATCTGTCCATCTCATTCAAAACTCAACCTCAGTGCCCAATGTGGTCCCTTTCACACAGTCAAGATAAATATTTGTTGAATGGATGTTTGAATTAATAATAGCAGATATAGTTACAAATATAAAAATGTCAATCTACTATTAGTCAAAACCTTGAAAGGTAGACTGTGTCTATGAAGCACCTTGAAATAAACTGTCAGTATTTCTAGTTATTTCAAACCTAACCACTGTGAACAAACAGTAATAGAAACCAAAATGACCTCTTTTATGAAGAAAAAAATCCTAACTACAAATTAAACTTTGTGCCCAAACGACAGTCCAGCGTTGGTGTGTATACATGTTATTTACAGAGTTTCCCTTTCCATTCTAATTGAATGTGTCCCACACAGTTCTGGGCACTTAAAAAACAAACTACTATTTGTTGAATTAAAATGACAACTGCATAAGCCCAACCATAACTATTGCTGCAAGCTGTCATTTGCCTACTCTATAATATCAATGAAGCATCTGGTTCCTACTCTGTCACTTTCCCCTAGGGCTTCAAAATGAAAGCTATAGAGGGAAAAGTGGGATCATTATATGTGGCTAGAAGAAGAACTATGCTGTGTAGATTCTGAAACACATTTCTGTAATTTCATAAATGGCCTGGATTTCAATAATAACCATCAAAACTTTATTAGTTTCATTTCAGTTCGACTATAAATGAATTTGTTTCCTGCGAAATCACTCATATCCATATTTTCCACTATTTTAGTGGTAGTTGTTATCATAATGATGATGGTCTTTCTCTACAAAAATTAAACAAGACAAGTTCAAGCCATTCCTATAAATAATTAACATATTTTACATAAGACAAATGTTTCTTTTCAAACAAGCTTCCTTTTTAAAAAAATGTTGTTTTGCACTGTTTTGTTTTGATGGGTTCATTATTCCTGGAGAAATGTCAGCACAAAGTTCTTACATAATGTGCCCCCCTCGCCCTCAAACACATAGTTATATTTATTGATTATATTGTAATATATTTATAATATAATCAATATATTGATTATATTGTAAAAGCCAATACTGAAAGAAAAAGTTTAAAATGTTAGCAATCTAGCATGCTTAATTGATTTAAAAGATAAAAACCAAAAGAGTAAAGCCTTAGTGTTGACTTTTGAGTGACATTCTTTGCTTGACTTTAAGCTTGTTTGTTTACCTAAATAATATTTACCTTCTGGACTATGCATAGTTGTGATTTATAGTACAGAGAAAATTCTTTCTAATAGAAAATCAGTTTTATCCTTCAAAGGCAAGATTAACAGATGTTTCTTTGGTACCATTGTATAGTAATATATACTAATCTAGGAAGCACTATTAGATTTTTAAATAACGACATAATACAGATATCATAAATTGACCAAAATACTTCTATGTGTTTGCTTTTCTGTCAGCGTATCCAAGTGACCATAAAAATAATCTAAAAGAAAACATTTTTAAAATAAACTCTTAAACCCCTGAACAATATGCAGGAACTTATTTTGACATGTAATTTATCAAGCTGTGAGACTTCTACTATTATAAAAAAGACAAAAATACAGAAAAAAAAACCCAACAATAAATGAATAACATGACTACAGTCTTGGGGAAGTTCCTCTGAACAAAATGTGAATTGAGGTGTTTTTGTCATTGTCATTGTTACAAATTATAAAGCTGACCTGTACATATTAGATTTTTTTTCAATAATTGAAAAGCAGTAAATGGAAATAGTTGCAATATTTTCATTAAGTGTAGAGAAAATCAGCTTTGACCATGTATTTATTTTGGTAAATCCTTTAAATGTACTAATATTTCTCATAAACCTCTAAAATTAATCCTCCAGAGTGCTGAGACTGGATTGGCATAGGATTTGAAATAGCAGGAAATTTAGCTAACAATTTTGAAAGGATTATTTTTCTGCAGCATATATTAATGTTTGCCACACCAAGTATTTCCTTGATGGTGTTTTTCCGTCTTTGCTGCATAGTCTGTCTTTTGGATAGATAATCACAATTTTTAAAAAAATCTCCAATAAAATGATTTAAACCAACAATGGTAGACTATTTAAAGTTGGAGCATGTCACTGCAGTGTGAGCATGGAGTTTCAACCTTGGTTTGTTGTTTTTTTTTAATTCTAGCCCTAGCTTTAATATAAAAAAATATTGCTCTTTCTTCATGAATTTCCTCATTTCTCCAAATAATAGTTAAAAGAGAAAGCTATTCTTCTTGATGAAGTGTCGATTGGATATTATCAGCTTTGGGGAATTGGCTCCTTGCTTCTCAACAATTCAATCTTTTCTCTCTTTCAAGAAAAGCACAAATGGACTAGCATTTCATGAAAATATTTTGTGGGTTTGGAGGCTTTTTACTAAATATATTAGTCTTCTGCTTGAATCACGTTCTAATTATTAAAGCTCACGTAATATCCAAAGGTCCCCTCATAGTCATCTAAAATGTTTTGCTAAGGCTGTTAATTTTGAGAATGTGGTGGTCCACGATAGTTTCTCCAAATCCATTATGATCTATTGCACCAGTGTTTTGGAAAGACTACTTTTTGAGCTTCCATTCTTTGGAAGCAGCCCAGAAAACACCTATGTTAGACAAATCTGAACACTATATTCTATAGCTTTATTTTCATAAAATAACACTCCTGAGTAATACAAGTTTAATTCTTGGGTTTGATTTGTATCATTGGAGAAGGGAAGAATAAATCGACCCCACTATTAGATATGGAATCACTGTAGGACTCCCTCTCATTATGGCCTATTTGTATGCAGTTCTAAATGTAAAGCTCATCCTAATTAGCTCAGCTGTTTAGAGAAACTTAAAGATGAGCCCCCTGTGCTCTGCCCCAAGCAAATGTTAGCAACCTCTCTCAAGAGTTGTGAAACTCACTCTTAAATCAAATGTATCAAATAGTAAAAAGTAGAGGCAATGACCACCAAAAACAACCTCCCCACTCTGTAATTGGGTGTGGGTGTGCATTCACTGTGAACGAGTTGTATTAAGTATTTCCTGTTTAAATATATCTGTGTTGTGGATGTGCACATCCCTGCCGTGACACATCAGCGTTATTGCACACATGAAGTCAATTGCACACATTCCTGAGTCTTATTTTTCAGAGAATTCCAGTTTTTTCAAGTTATTCTAAGGAAGCATCAGGCATTGTGGCATGGTGTCTGGCATTACACAATTCCTTATTTAATAGGAGAACAAGAGAGCACTTACAGTAAAATAGTCATAAATTGTCAGCACATCTGTTGTTACTGCCCCGAGGGCCACATTAAAGTCTCCTGTTTTCCAGACTTTTTTCTATTTTTAAATATACATTGTACTTTGATCTGGCACATAACCAATCAAGCTGCCTTTTATAACCTGGCCGCACCTATTTCTGCAGGTGTAGTAACTGAAAGAGAGCACTTTCAGGATGGAGGCGAAGGGCTACCTGGGATTCACTTTGAGCCAGTCATTTACTCACAGCATCCTAGCAGGCAGTTTTGAGGAATTTTTCATGAAGCAAATCAGTAGGGTTTTTCTCTTTCTTATCAGTGTGGCTTCACTTAGAATGAGAATGCCTCACATAACATACTTTTCAAATGAGATATCTATAACTAGGAGAACAGATATTTTAAAAGAATACTTGAAATTATTTTTTTTGCATTACCTTGACTTTGTTTTACCCTTTTTAATTAACTTTGTCATATGTTGATTTGTGTGTTGTTTTTTTGTGTGTAAATAACTTCTCTATTACCATGTTTTTTAATATTATTTCATCTATCTATTTATTTATTTGATTTTTGCTGAGGGTGTGCAATCAACAAAGCACTCATGGGCAATAGGGCTGGTTTTACCTCACCTCCTCTTAATCTGTTCACCCAGTGTCAGGCAGACTTCTTTCCTCCTGAAAAGCACATGTACTTACAGATGCTCACAACACACTAAATATCTGTAGCCATTGCTCTGAGTCTAGTATGTCTGTACACTTGTGCTTCTACCAGTTGAGTTGCATGCTTTCCAAGAGTCAGAAGCACTGTTCCACAACCTTTTATATGATTGGAAATTTCTATTGTAATTAGGTAAACATATTAATTACTGCATAAACTAAAAAGAAAACAAAGAGTGTAAAATACTTGGCATTTTTGCCCATAAAAAACTTCAGTGCTGGGCTTCCCTGGTGGCGCAGTGGTTGAGAGTCCGGCTGCCGATGCAGGGGACGCGGGTTCGTGTCCCGGTCCAGGAGGATCCCACGTGCCGCGGAGCGGCTGGGCCCGTGATATGTGGCCGCTGGGCCTGCGCATCCGGAGCCTGTGCTCCACGGCGGGAGGGGCCACAGCAGTGAGAGGCCCGCGTACCGCAAAAAAAAAAAAAAAAAAAAAAGAACATTATATTTTTTTGCTTAAGAATGCTAAATATATTATGATTTTCCATTTTAACCCATGTTTCAATTAATTTAATATTTACTCTCCCTGCTACTATAAGATAAAGCCGTTTTACTCCAATGTATGGGATAATGATTAAGCATGTCTGCTCCAAGGATAGTTGTGACTGTACCATTGCTCTATCACCAAGGTCCTGTAGAACTTTGTGAAACTTTTGTTTCTTTATCTAAAAAAAATAGGAATCTTAATAAAACTTAGATTATAGGGTTTTGTTATAAGAACTAAATGAGCTGATGGTAAAATGCTTCTGTCTGTGACTGGCACTTAAGAAGAAATGAATAATTGTTATAATAGTAAATTACAGCATCAAACAGTTGTGAGACAATTTGCAAAATGCCATCATGAATATTATTTCATTTAATTCTCAATTAATTGTTTTTCTTATTTTAGAGAGAAAAAAGATCTCAGAGATCTATGATGAACTACTGAGTTTGATGATAGGTAATTTTTCTCTGAGTTCAAAACATATCATTATACCCTTCCTATGTAATACTTTCCTTCATGAACTACTCCAAAAGGTGTGTGTCCTACTAAATTATTTTCATTTGAAGGAAGTCTTCTGGTTTATTTCTTATTTACAGACTTTATCAATAATATACACCATGGCAAAATGTCATGATTTGAGACACTGAAGCCTGGTAGATCTATTTCACTTGATGTATCTGTCAGTAGAACAGCTAGATTGTGTTTGGAAATAGAGAAAATAACACAGTCATTTTCCTCCAGCTGAGCATTCATCAATGAGTTCATGTAAATGGATTTCAAATCAGTAGAAAACAGAGTTTGAATCCATATTTTTGTCTTCACTTGAGACCATATATTAGATCTAGTGTAAGATTTTTCATACCAAGTCACCCTGGCCCTGGTTTACTGAGAGGGAGCTCTACTATAAACTAAGTCGATATCATAATACAGGACAAAGACAAGGTCTGCATAGGAATGCTGATTCCCATCTAATATTGAAAACATATATTTAATCCCCAATGTTAATGGCTTATACGATTTCTTTCCCAGAAAGCTACAGACTAGTGAGAAGAGATAAGGTGCTACAAAATCTACTACATACAAAGAAGATCTTAAGTACAGGAAGAGATGTACATGGGTATAGGGAGTTTAAAAAACATTGAGTTTGCATTGTATGAGAGATATGAGATTCAACTTCACGGAAGGAGTGGCTTTCAATATGGATAAAACCCAGAAATAAAGTATGGGCTGGAGGAGATAAGAAAAAAAGCTGTTTCTTATCGTTTGGGTAAGCCTAATTTTCTTTTGGTGTCTTAGCATCATTTCTGACATTTTCTACACTTCTGTAGTTCAGATTCTGAGAAACTGAATTTCTCAGACCTCTTTGCCACCAAAGTTCTGGTTTAGGTTCTATCAGTGGGAGACCTCCACATGCAATTAGCAGGCAGAAGGTACTTTTTTTTTTTGCTTCCGTAACAGTGGCTGCAGTAGGCAGACCCAGTTTAGATTCTTAAAGCCATAACAGCAGACCAATGTAGGTTCTTATAACTGCCAAAAGCAGGATCCTGGAATGGCAGCCCCAGAGGAATGCAAAGTAGGCAGCAGCACTCCCAGGTTCCTACAGATACTGCCACTCCACCTTTTTGTTCCTTCCAACAATTTTGTAACAACCCCAGTTCTCTTTCTTCTTGAAATACCTAAGCAGATTTCTGTTTTGGTATTTAGAACCCTTAATGATAAAGAGAAAAACAAACAGACAAACAAAAACATGCATGTAGAAAAGTTGGGACATGTGTTGGGGGAAATAATTCTAGTTTTCCTAGCAATTGAACTAAAAATACAATTTAGAACTGTCTTAAATAGAGATTGTGATGCTCAACTGTTGAGTTTGCAATTCAGTAGTTTTCTGTCCCATATCTCTAGCTGTTCCTTTTTCGATGAGTTTTTACATAATCATTTAAGTCTTATTTTCTCTAGGTTTGAAAAGGTGAGAACTCATCAAGTCCAAAGTTAACTTTAAAAAAGTCCCCAGAAATATATTTATAAAAAAGCAGTAGAGAAGATGACATAAATGCCTATAATTTAGCTCAGTGAATTAACACCATAAGCTGTGAACACAATAAGCCTGGAAAAGTGTCATAGAAAATTAAGGCCCAGAGATGTGAGGTAAATCATTATTGATTGTAAATAAAAAATTCTAACAATATAAAATGAAATTCCTCGGTAATACCCACAATGGTTTGCGGGTTGGGTAGGGGAAACAGAGGAAGTAAAAACATTCCACAAATCTTGTCTTGGTAGGAGACAGCTATGGACACTCATTAACATTTAATATTTAAAAAATACAAGCATATGTAAGCAATTCATTTGAATGATATGGTCTCTTACTATATATCTCTAAATGTCATGTATTTAGAGATATATAGTAAGAGACCATACCATTCAAATGAATAGAATGGAAAATCAGTACAAAGAGCACTCAACACTCAACAAAAAATAGGAAGGAAACTAAGATAATAACAATAAGGTATGGCAAATATAAAACACAAAGTCGATATCAGTTGAGATAAAGATACAAATCAGTTCTCATTAACATTTCTAATGGTTTAAAACCAAAACTGCTCAGATTAAATAAAATCAGAACAAAACAAAAAATCCAAAATCAAATTCAAGGCAAAATGCCCTAAATGTTATAAAGAGACATAATTCATATCAATAGAAATAGCAATATACCAAAGCAATGTAATAGTCATAAATCTTCATGCACCTAAATTTTTTTTAAATTACTTTAAATTTCAAGAAGTGACAACTGCTAAAATGACAAATCCAAAACTTCAGTGAGTTATTTTATTATCTTTCTTAGAAAGCAACAGATCAAATAGACTAAAAAATAAGCATACCAAATATTTCAATACAACATTTGAGTAGTCTATACTAGTAAGTGAATATGTATTATTTCAAAACAAATAGAGATTTCACAATTTCTAAAATGCATCAATAGAGCATTGATAAAGTAACCATATGTTGATTCTTTTCAATGGACAACAATCCATTCACTTGACAGATATTTACCAAGTGTGTTCTATGTGCCACACACTGTTGTCTCCTTGCGGATCCTAAATTGTTCAGAGAGATGAAAAATGTCATGGTAAAAAGATTGGAGAAATGTGATCTGATTTACATTTCAAAAAGATCAATCTGCTGCAGTGGAGAATCTCATAAAATACAATTTTAACTTATAAAAACTCCACACAATTTTCTCAGAATTGTTTATATAAAATAGAAGACTAGAAGATTTAACATCTATCACTTAGCTCAATGAGCTTATGTCTCGGGCAAGAGATACAATACTTCTGACAAAGTTTAAAGTAAGAAAGGAAAACAAAACTGAAAAAAATGTGCTGTCCTTGATTTCCCATTAAGAATTAAATGAGAGAGTTAAACAATATTTAAAACAGATTAAGTATAACTTAGAGAAACTGATAAAAATTTGTACAGTGTTGCATATATAAACCAAATATATTTTCAGAGGTAATTTTTTTTTCTATACATTATTTTCCTCTTCCTTGATGACTTTAGAATTTAACCCCTGAAAACAATGCTTCTCCATTGAACTATCTCATTGAATAGTTTGGCAAAATAGTCTATTTATTTTCAGTATTTACTGATGAGGTTAACTGTCTAACCAGTCTATTGTCTAAGTCTATCACAAGTTTACTACTATTTAAATTAACATAAGCACATATGGATATGTGTAAATGCATGGAAAATGTCACAGTGGATAAACACCAAACTAGTAACAGCAGTTACATCTGGGGAGTCATCTGATTTAGTAGAATAAGGCAGGTTTAGAGGAGAGGGGAGAGAGGATTTAGGCTTTAGATTTAGGCTTATCTAGAATATTTCAATTTCTTTAAGTGGAGAATTTTTTGTATGTGAATGAGGCATTCATAGCTTGGAAGGGAATAGAACACTGAATTGTCAAAGTGTATTTTCAAGGGTTAAAAACATGACTCATACAAATATAGAATGGACACAAGCCAGGTATTTTACCGGACTGATTAATTAATGGAAAAACCAATAGAGCAATAAAGCTGATTTCAAAAGACTTTGAGGATTGAAGATTATATAGCCATCAGAAAAGATATAGTTTTAAATATGGATATTAAAATAAGGTTTTTAAATTACATACAAAACTGATTAATATTCCACAAGGCATTAAAACCATAACTTTAGAATTATGTTTTCCACTGAGTAGAAATCTACAGATTAACATGTAACTCTAGTTAAATAGCAAAACCAAGTCCAGGTATATTCTCCTGGAGAATTAAACAGTCCTTGGGTATGCTTGCAAAACAATAAACCAGCATAACATTAAAAGTACACACCATGCTCTTTTTGTGCTTATTTGCAAGCATTGTATGACTTTTTCCTTATGAAGTAAAGAAAAACAGTAAGAAAAGACACCCCACTGTTAAGAACAGTGGTAGAAACAGATATTTTTTTGATCACATATTGGGGAAATGTGAGTAATTTCTGGAATAACTGTAATAGAACTATCCAAATGCAGATGGTGAAGAGGTAACATTATGAAAAATATTATTAATTGCAGAAAAAGAGAATCAAAATTCTTTGCAGTTGGAATATAAGCGCTGATACTAGAAAATATTCATACAAATGCTGACAGGGATGTAACAGAAAAAGATAAAAGTTTTCAGGTAAGACCAGGAGAGAGATTGCCTTTAGCTACATGTGGCTGATTATTCCTGATGAATAAGGATTGTTGTGTTATTGAATCTATTCTATATATTATTTTTAGTTTATATATTTTCATGTTGGAACTGGTTGTGTAGGAAATTCCTATAAGGTATTCCATGCTTTGTGTGTGTGTGTGTGTGTGTGTGTGTGTGTGTGTGCACTCTTTATACATTTTTTTTCTGCTGTAAACAGAACATTATGTCTCTTCAGTTATAGATAAGGCTGGATAAACTCTAATTCCCAATTACAATCAAGATTTAGGTGACCACTGTGAGTTCCGAAAAAGCAAAATAAGACATAATATTCTTGGTGTGCCACATGTCATATAAATGTAAAACATTTGTTAAAAAATTTCCAAAAAAAAAAAAAAAAAACAATTAAGGGGGCTTCCCTGGTGGCACAGTGGTTGAGAGTCCACTTGCCGATGCAGGGGACATGGGTTCGTGCCCCGGTCTGGCGGCTGGGCCCGTGAGCCATGGCCGCTGAGCCTGCACGTCTGGAGCCAGTGAGAGGCCCGCGTACCACAAAAAAAAAAAAAAAAAAAAAAAAAAAAAATTTCCCATAATTTTCACAAACCACTATTTTCAAATATTAGGCTTAAATCAGAATTAGCCTAGTGAGTAATTCCTTGTACATTTTTATTGATCTCATTTTGTCTTAATTACTTGAATAGATTTTGTTTAATAGACTATAATAGAAATAAAGGTTGATTGACTCTATGGATAAAGATAAAAAGAACTCTGGATGTCTCTGATAATAAGGAAATATTAGTGTCTTAACATTTCATGATCTTAGTTGAACTTTCTGATATCTTTATCCTGTCTGTTGGAAATCTAGCAAGGAAGGCTATCAAAGCCAGTTAATGAAAACAGAGCATCAGATTCTATCTGAAAATTGAGGAAACAAAGACTGAAACATGCCTTCTATGAAAGTTAATTGGAGGGCTTAGAATTTATTGTTATAGGGTTACATAAAAAATATCAGAAGTGATTATTTCCCACTATTATTGGAAGACCAAAGTGAAAGGTCCTCTAAAATAAAGAAACTTGAAACTGCACTCCTTTCAAAGAATCTAGGGCACGCATATTTCTTTGACTTTACATTAAAAAAAGAGAATACTTATTTACATAAATTTGCATACACTGCTTAAGTATGTAAAACTAATTAGTACAAATGAAAACGATATGTTCAATATTCACATTTAAGGCCGTTCAAAGAACTGGGGTCAACCAAGGTTTGCAAATTAGGAAATCTGACTCCACCAGGGTATTTCTCCCAAATCAGGGATCATTTTCAAAGTGCTTTGCCTAAAGACAAAGGCTTCCAAGCCGATGACTCTGTAAAAACAAATGTCTGTTTTCCCCACTGTTAAAGTAAGAGGTTCCTAAGTATTTTTAGTGCACTTGGGGCTGCTGTTCTCATTGATGGCTTCTTGTCTTGAGACAGTGTTTTATATCATTCTGTCTTGTAGCTGAGGAGGCTATCAAGTGAGTTGCCTTGGACTGATCAGGTCCGCGATAGGAAGCATTCAGTGCTCTAAAAATGGTATACAACCTCTAAAAGTCTTTAAAAATTGTCAGCTCTACTTTTAAACCTTAGTGGCTTAAGCTGTTTATAAAGGAGACTAAAATAAGAAAGTTTTCTGTTTTAAATAAGATAACCTAGGAAGTTTTAGAAGGTGCAACATTTGGGCATTATATTTTCCTTTCCTGAGTTATGAGAGACCTTTAATAAAAAGTGTGAGTAATCTTAAATCCATTTAAACTTGCTTCCTGGGATGTTCTGATTTTCAGAGCCATGATCTGCCTGTGATGGATCATAGCTGATCAGGTCATTTGCTGATAAACATCTTTCACAGGATTTTCTTTTCCATTTTCCATTGAAATTCTCATAGTGTAATGGTATGTCCTTGCAGAGGCTACTCTGACTGCCAACTTTAATTTTTCAAGATAAGTCTGTTTTCTGGAAATACAGCTCATCTTGTAGAACTAGTTTTACTATTTATTAAAGACCTGGACCCTGTCAACTAAACTGAGTGCTAAATATTGAGATAAAAAGTACATATCATCAAGCAGTCAATTTTTTGTGCTCATGGATGCTGAGTTGTTGAATATTTAAGATCATCAGGGTACTTGGCAGGAACTTTCTCTTTGCTAGAGGATACTTTTTTTTCGTGACCTGGAATTTAAGCATATGTTTTTGGATTTTCTGATGATTTCTTTTTTTCTTTTTTTTTTTTTTTTGCGGTACGCGGGCCTCTCACTGTTGTGGCCTCTCCCATTGCGGAGCACAGGCTCTGGACGCGCAGGCTCAGCAGCCATGGCTCACGGGCGCAGCCGCTCCGCGGCACGTGGGATCTTCCCGGACCGGGGCACGAACCCGTGTCCCCTGCATCGGCAGGTGGACTCTCAACCACTGCGCCACCAGGGAAGCCCTCTGATGATTTCTTAAAATGGATCCTTTCTTAGTCCATTATTGGCACTACTGCCAAACCATTGCATTTATCTCCATGCCAACCCATACAAAAACTTTCAGAGGGGATTTGCTACTGTGGAGGGGTGGGGGAAGTTATCCTCAAACCTCTTAGGGTCCCTGGCTGTCTGGAAACTAAGCTGATAGAGACAAATTAAAACGATAAAAACATGAATTTATTTAATATAAGTTTTTCATGACATGGGAGCCCTCATAAAGAAATCAAGACCTGAAGAAATTGTTAAACTGGAAGTAGTATTGTTTTGCTTCACTTTTGTTTTGTTTTGTTTTATTAAAATATAGTTGATTTATAATATCATGTTAGGTTCAGGTGAACAGCAGTGATTCATATATATATATATATATATATATTCTTCTTCAGATAAAATGGTTCAATTGGAATATTTTTAATGCTAGTTTTGATGAAGAGTACACAGCTGAGAAGAAATAGGATATAATATGAAGAGCATGAATTCAAAAAAAAAAGTGTGAGGTCAAAGAATATGAAGTAAGTGTAGTAAACTGGGGGAAAATTAGCAAGGCCTCTTTGTTCCTTCAGATTTTTCTGGCATCCTTCTCTCTCTGGAGATAAGGATGCTCCTTTCCTCTGGATAAAGGGAGGGCAACTCTGACATGAGGGTTTTATTACCTCTTTCAGAGAAAAAGGGTGTGGAGAGGGAAGGTTAGAGTGACCTTCTTGTTTCTGCCATTTTTTCAAACTACTTCAGTTTAAAATAGTCAATATGCCATGATACCTATTTTAGGGTGTCATGTCCTGAACGTCATCTCTACCCAGTGCATCCAAGTCCACTGCCTGGCACTAGAGGGCCTCCATCCTCTGCCCTTAACTGTCAGTATTTCTTTGTGGCTTGACTTTAGGGCATCCACTGTCTAAAACACCTACATTGATCCTCCTCTTTTCTAAAATTCTTACCTGATTTTTTAGGATACAGCTTATTCCCCACTTTTTCTATAAAAGAATTCCATGACTATTGTACCTTCATCTTAATTCCATCTCTCAAGGCCTAGCTCACATTCTCCCTATTTAATTGAAAACATCTCAGAGTACCCCTCCTTACCATCCTCTATAACCCATATTATTACCTATAATAATAAAATGTCCCACTTATTTAAAATGTGTTATACCATTTTATAGATGAGAAACTGAAACATGGGGAGATTAAAAAGATTGCCCAAAGTAACAAAGCTAGGATTCATATCTGTTTTCTTTTATTTTTTTCTCTCAATAAAGCCCTTGCTCATAATTACAATAAATCTGCTGACTTCTTAAATGGTATTCATTCATTTCACCTTCACTAGGCCTGCTATTTTTATCATCTAAAAAATCACTTATTTTGTTTAGTAACACTGATGCATTTCTGAAATGCTTCATATATTTTGTGCTTCTTTTTGTTTCCTGAAACTTAAGCACAGAGTGACGGAATAAGATGTAAATGCATTTCTTTCCTTAGCTGGATTAAAGTAATTTCAAACTAGTGATAAATCCAATATAAAAAATAAATAAGAGTGTTTGGGACATCTTATAAACTACCACAAACTTACTAAATTTTTTTTTGTTTCTTAGATACCACTGATTATAAATTTAATAATATTTTCAGAAAAAAAGCCCTGGATCATTATAAGAACACTGTGATAATAAAATGAACGTTTTCAACTTTAAGAGTATTTGTCAATTAAATAATGTTTTAGAAAAACAGAAAGGCAGTAATTAGGATGAAATTTTCTAATTTTCTGTGAGTTCTATTGACATTCATAGGAATCTCTAAAATAAAAATTAAACAAAAAATTTTCTCCCCAAATTCTGTGTATTATTCATGAATTATATATCAAATTCAATTACTCTTCCTTTTCCTGACTCTGGGCATTTAATGTATCCATAACTGTCATTAAATGTTGGAATAGAACATTGTGAAAGAACCAGATGAAGGAGATTATCAAACTTCTCTAATTCTCTTTTCAATTTTATTTAAAAATATTTACTTGATTTCCCTTTTACAACTTCTGTACTCTAGAGTAGGGGTCCCCAACACACGGACCACAAACCTGTACCAGTCCGTGCGAAGGAACCCCCTGTTAGGAACCGGGCCGCACAGCAGGAGGTGAGCAGTGGGCAAGTGAAGTTTCATCTGTATCTACAGCCGCTTCGCATAGCTCTCATTCCTGCCTGAGCTCCACCTCCTGTCAGATCAGTGGCGGCATTAGATTCTCATAGGAGTTCAGACACCTACTGTGAACTGTGCATGCGAGGGATATAGGTTGCGTGCTCCTTAAGAGAATCTAATGCCTGATGATCTGAGGTGGTGATGCTAGCGCTGGAGAGTGGCTGCAAATACAGATTATCATTAGCAGAGAGGTTTGACTGCACAGAGACCATAATAAGTCAATTGCTTGCAGACTCATATCAAAACCCTATCAGTGAGTGGCAAGTGAAAATTAAGCTGCATCTGGTGGCAGGCTTTATAGTGGGAAGTGAGTTGATGTACTTCAATTGTACAGCTGCATCTGGTGTCAGGCTTTAGGTCAGAATCCGACACTTATTTTAGTCCGTGCGTGGCCCGTGCATTATTTTATTTACCACGTCCGTCCGCGCCTCTTTCCTGCACTGCGTACTTGTCTCAGACACAGTTTTGGAAAGTTCACAGGCTAACGCTAGCCAAATGAATAAAAAAACAAATGTCGTTGGAGAGCTTCTTTGAAAAGGGGGAAAGACCCAATGACGAGATAGCAGAACAGTCTAAGATTGCCAATAAAAAGAAAGCTGAATTTAACAGAAAATACCGAGTCCTACTTAAATTACAGGTTCATTGTAACAGGTGATTCACATTCTCCAAGCCCTCTTTGTATAATATGTGGTGATTGATTATCCAATGAAGCCATGAAACCTTCAAAACTGCTTCCCCACATGGAGACCAAGCACCCTTCATTAAAAGACAAGCCTTTAGAGTTTTTCAAAAGAAAAAAAAAAATGTGAACACGAAGAACAGAAGCAATTATTGAAGGCCACTACTTCATCAAATGTGTCTGCACTGAGATCATCATTCTTAGTGGCTAACCACATTGCTAAAGCTAAGAAGCCCTTTACTGTTGGTGAAGAGTTGATCCTGCCTGCTGCTAAGGACATTTGTCGTGAACTTTTAGGTGAGGCTGCAGTTCAAAAGGTGGCACATGTTCCTCTTTCGGCTAGCACCATAACTAGATGAATTAATAAAATAGCAGAAGATATTGAGGCACAATTGTTAGAGAGGATTAATGAGTCGCTGTGGTACGCAATCCAGGTTGACGAATCTACCGATGTTGACAACAAGGCAGTAATGCTTGTTTTTGTGAGATATATTTTTCGGGAGGATGTGCGTGAGGATATGTTATGTGCACTTTTGTTACCAACCAACACCACAGCTGTAGAACTATTCAAGTCTTTGAATGACTACATATCAGGAAAACTGAATTGATCATTTTGTGTCAGTATATGCACGCACGGAGCGGCTGTCACGGCTGGACAGCGTTCTGGTTTCACTACTCGGGTCAGAGGTCTCTTCTGAATGTGAGTCTACGCACTGTGTCATCCATAGAGAAACGCGTACCCGAGAAATGTCACCTGAACTTAACAACGTTTTACGGGATGTGATTAAAATTATCAACCACATTAAAGTACATGCCCTTAACGCACATCTGTCATGCAGCTCTGTGAGATGAACGCAGAGCACACACGTCTTCTCTTACACACAGAAGTGAGATGGCTTTCTAAAGGCAGATCATTGGCCAGAGTTTTTGAATTATGCTCCAGAGATTTCTTTTAGAAAAACAGTCACTACTGGCAGCACATTTCAGTGACACAGAATGAGTCGCAAAACTTGCTTACTTGTGTGACAAATTCAACCTGCTCAATGAACTCAATCTGTCGCTTCAGGGGAGAACAAGTGGTCGCATTCAAAGCCAAACCGGCATTATGGGGCAATGAATGAACATTGCGATTTTTGACGTTTCAAACATTAGCAGAGATTTTGAAAGAGACTGAGCCAGGGCCTTCTTTCTCCCAGCTGGTACATGATCACCGATCTCAGCTTTCAGAAGAGTTTGAGCACTACTTCCTAACCACAAAAGACCCCCGAACTGGGAAGGAATGGATCCACAACCCATTTGTGAATAAGCCAGGTGAATCGACTTCGTTCATGCTAGAAGAGGATCAACTGCTTGAGATCACAAATGACGGTGGCCTTAAAAGTATGTTTGAGATAACTTCAAATCTCCATACGTTCTAGATTAAAGTCAAGACAGAATATCCTGAGATTGCCACAAAAGCACTAAAAAGCCTGTTTCCATTTCCAGCAACCTATTTTTGTGAAGCAGGGTTTTCTGCAGTGACAGAAACCAAAGCGATATTACGGAGTAGACTGGATATAGCAACACACTTCGGGTGTCACTGTCTCACATCACCCCCAGATGGGATCATCTAGTTGCAGGAAATCGTTTAGGGCTCCCACTGATTCTGCTTTATGGTGAGTTGTATAATTCTTTAATTATACATTACATAATAATATATATATATTATTATTATGTAATAATAATAGAAATGAAGTGCACAATAAATTTAATGCATTTGAATCATCCCAAAACGATACCCCACCCCCGCCATGGAAAAATTGCTTTCCACGAAAGCTATCCCTGGTGCGAAAAATGTTGGCGATGGCTGCTCTAGAGGTAATATTCTAGGAGGCCATTAAATTGCAAAAGAAAATTTTATTTTTCTTCTTTATTGCAGGTTATCTTTATATTTCTGGCATTTTTTGTCTTTCTTATTCTTTTGTTTCTTTATCTTTTCTTTTTTCTCTATTATGTAACTAATTTTATTTTTAAATTAAAATTCAAAAATTTTATTTTGTCTCAACTATAATTTTAGAGAGCCACATAAATACTATATATCCACTTTCTAAAAAATAATAAATTAGGGAAAATATTTGCAAACTGCACATATGACAAAGGAATATTATCTAGAACATGAAAAGATTCTCAACAGTGAGTGAAAAGCAAACAATCCAGTTATAACACAGGCAAAGGAAATAAACAGACACTTCACTGGAGAAGATATATAGATATATATTTTTTAACATCTTTATTGGAGTATAATTGCTTTACAATAGTGTGTTACTTTCTGCTTTATAACAAAGTGAATAAGCTATATATATATATATATATATATATATATATATATATATACACCCATATCTCTTCCCTCTTGCATCTCCCTCACTCCCACCCTCCCTATCCCACCCCACTAGGTGGTCACAAAGCACCAAGCTGATCTCCCTGTGCTATGTGGCTGCTTCCCAGCAGTTATCTGCTTTATGTTTGGTAGTGTATATATGTCCATGCCACTCTCTCACTTTGTCCCAGCTTACCCTTCCCCCTCCCCGTGTCCTCAAGTCCATTTTTATTCCTGTCTTGCCCCTAGGTTCTTCATGAGCATTTTTTTTTTTGAGATTCCAAATATATGTGTTAGAATACGGTATTTGTTTTTCTCTTTCTGACTGACTTCACTCTGCATGACAGACACTAGATCCATCCACCTCACTACAAATAAATCAATTTTGTTTCTTTTTATGGCTGAGTAATATTCCATTGTATACATGTGACACATCTTCTTTATCCATTCATCTGTTGATGGACACTTAGGTTGCTTCCATGTCCTTGCAATTGTAAATAGAGCTGCAATGAACATTTTGGTACATGACTCTTTTTGAATTATGGTTTTCTCAGGGTATATGCCCAGTAGTGGGATTGCTGGGTCATATGGTAGTTCAATTTTTAGTTTTTTAAGGAACCTCCATGCTGTTCTCCATAGTGGCTGTATCAATTTACATTCCCACCAACACTGCAAGAGGGTCCCTTTTCTCCACACCATCTCCAGCATTTACTGTTTGTAGATTTTTTGATGATGGCTATTCTGACTGGTGTGAGGTGATATCTCCTTGTATTTTTAATTTGCATTTCTCTAATGATTAATGATATTAAGCATTCTTTCATGTGTTTGTCGGTAATCTGTATATCTTCTTTGGAGAAATGTCTATTTAGGTCTTCTGTGCATTTTTCGATTGGGTTGTTTGTTTTTTTGATATTGAGCTGAATGAGCTGCTTGTAAATTTTGGAGATTAATCCTTTGTCAGTTGCTTCATTTGAAAATATTTTCTCCCATTCTGAGGGTTGTCTTTTCGTCTTGTTTATGGTTTCATTTGCTGTGCAAAAGCTTTTAAGTTTCATTAGGTCCCATTTGTTTATTTTTGATTTTATTTCCATTTCTCTAGGAGGTGGGTCAAAAAGGATCTTACTGTGATATATGTGATAGAGTGTTCTGCCTATGTTTTCCTCTAAGAGTTTTATAGTGTCTGGCCTTACATTTAGGTCTTTAATCCATTTTGAGTTTATTCTTGTGTGTGGTGTTAAGGAGTGTTCTAATTTCATTCTTTTGCATGTAGCTGTCCAGTTTTCCCAGCACCACTTATTGAAGAGGCTGTCTTTTCTCCATTGTATATTCTTGCCTCCTTTATCAAAAATAAGGTGACCATATGTGCGTCGGTTTCTCTCTGGGATTTCTATCCTGTTCCATTGATCTATAATTCTGTTTTTGTGCCAGTACCATACTGTCTTGATTACTGTAGCTTTGTAGTATAGTCTGAAGTCAGGGAGCCTGATTCCTCCATCTCCATTTTTCTTTCTCAAGATTGCTTTGGCTATTCAGGGTATTTTGTGTTTCCATATAAATTTTGATATTTTTTGTTCTAGTTCTGTGAAAAATGCCAGTGGTAGTTTTTATAGCGATTGCATTGAATCTGTAGATTGCTTTGGGTAGTAGAGTCATTTTCACAATGTTGATTCTTCCAATCCAAGAACATGGTATATCTCTCCATCTATTTGAATCATCCTTAATTTCTTTCATCAGTGTCTTATAGTTCTCTGCATACAGTGCTTTTGTCTCCTTAGGTAGGTTTGTTCGTAGGTATTTTATTCTTTTTGTTGCAGTGGTAAATGGGAGTGTTTCCTTAATTTCACTTTCAGATTTTTCATCATTAGTGTTTAGGAATGCAAGAGATATCTGCGCATTAATTTTGTATCCTGCTACTTTACCAAATTCATTGATTAGCTCTAGTAGTTTTCTGGTAGCATCTTTAGGATTCTCTATGTATAGTATCATGTCATCTGCAAACAGTGACAGATTTACTTCTTTTCTGATTTGGATTCCTTTAACTTCTTTTACTTCTCTGACTACTGTGGCTAAGACTTCCAAAACAATGTTGAATAATGGTGGTGAGAGTCGACAACCTTGTCTTTTTCCTGATCTTAGTGGAAATGGTTTCAATTTTTCACCATTGATGATGATGTTGGCTGTGGGTTTGTCATATATGGCCTTTATTATGTTGAGTTAAGTTCCCTCTATGTCTACTTTCTGGAGGAGTTTTATCATAAATTGATGTTGAATTTTTGTCAAAAGCTTTTTCTGCATCTATTGAGATGATCATAATATTTTTATTCTTCAATTTGTTAATATTGTGTCTCACATTGATTGATTTGTGGATATTGAACAATCCTTGCATTCCTGGGGTAAACCCCACTTGATCATGGTGTATAATCCTTTTCATGTGCTGTTGATTCTGTTTGCTAGTATTTTGTTGAGGATTTTTGTATCTCTCTTCATCAATGTTGTTGGTCTGTGGTTTTCTTTCTTTGTGACATCTTTGCCTGAGTTTGGTATCAGGGTGATTGTGGCCTCATTGAATGAGTTGGGGAATGTTCCCCCCTCTGCTATATTTTGGAAGAGTTTGTGAAGGATAGGAGTTAGCTCTTCTCTAAATGTTTGATAGAATTCTCCTGAGAAGCCATCTGGTCCTGGGCTTTTGTTTGTTGGAAGAGTTTTAATCACAGTCAATTTCAGTGCTTGTGATTAGTCTGTTTATAGTTTCTACTTCTTCCTGGTTCAGTCTCGGGAGGTTGTGCTTTTCTAAGAATTTGTCCATTTATTCCACGTTGTCCATTGTATTGGCATATAGTTGCTTGTAGTAATCTCTCATGATCCTTTGTATTTCTGCAGTGTCAGTTGTTACTTCTCCTTTTTCATATCTAATTCTGTTGGTTTGAGTCTTCTCTCTTTTGTTCTTGATGAGTCTGCCTAATGTTTTATCAATTTTGTTTATCTTCTCGAAGAACTAGCTGTTAATTTTATTGATATTTGCTATTGTTTCCTTCATTTATTTTTCATTTATTTGTGATTTGATCTTTATGATTTCTTTCCTTCTGCTAACTTTGGGTTTTTTTTGTTGTTGTTGTTCTTGTTTTTCTAATTGCTTTAGGTGTAAGGTTAGTTGGTTTATTTGAGATATTTCTTGTTTCTTGATGTAGAATTGCATTGCTATACACCTCTATCTTAGAAGTGCTTTTGCTGCATCCCATATGTTTGTGGTTTTGTTTTCACTGTCATTTGTTTCTAGGTATTTTTTGATTTCTCCTTTGATTTATTCAGTGATCTCTTGGTTATTAAGTAGTGTATTGTTTAGCCTCCACGTGTTTTTTTTTTTTTTTCCCAATACGTGGACCTCTCACTGTTGTGGCCTCTCCTGTTGCAGAGCACAGGCTCTGGACGTGCAGGCTCAGTGGCCATGGCTCACAGGCCCAGCCGTTCCATGGCATGTGGGATCCCCCTGGACCGGGGCACGAACCTGTGTCCCCTGCATTGGCAGGCAGACTCCCAACCACTGCATCAACAGGGAAGCCCCTGTGTTTGTATTTATTACAGATTTTTTCCTGTAATTGATATCTAGTCTCATAGCGTTGTGGTCAGAAAAGATACTTGATAGGATTTCAATTTTCTTAAATTTATCAAGGCTTGATTTGTGACCTAAGATATGATCTATTCTGCAGAATGTTCCATGAGCACTTGGGAAGAAAGTGTATTCTGTTGTTTTTGGATAGAATGTCCTATAAATATCAATTAAGTACATCTTGTTTAATGTGTTATTTAAAGCTTGTGTTTCCTTATTTACGTTCATTTTAGATGATCTGTCCATTGGTGAAAGTGGGTGTTAAAGTCCCCTATGATGATTGTGTTACTGTTGATTTCCCATTTTATGGCTGTTAGTATTTAACTTATGTATTGAGGTGCTCCTATGTTGGGTGCATAAATGTTTACAATTGTTATATCTTCTTCTTGGTTTGATCCCTTGATCATTATGTTGTGTCCTTCTTTGTCTCTTGTAATGGTCTTTGTTTTAAAGTCTATTTTGTCTTATATGAGAATTACTACTCCAGCTTTCTTTTGATTTCCATTTGCATGGAATATCTTTTTCCATCCCCTCACTTTCAGTCTGTGTGTGTCCCTAGGTCTGAAGTGGGTCTCTTGTAGACAGCATATATATGGGGCTTGTTTTCATATCCATTTAACCAGTCTATGTCTTTTGGTGGGGGCATTTAATCCATTTACATTTAAGGTAATTATCGTAACATAATTTAAGCTAACATATGTATTTTCCTATTACCATTTTCTTAATTGTTTTGGGTTTGTTATTGTAGGTCTTTTCCTTCTCTTGTGTTTCCTGCCTAGAGAAGTTCCTTTCGCATTTGCTGTAAAGCTGATTTGGTGGTGCTGAATTCTCTTAACTTTTGCTTGTCTGTAAAGGTTTTAATTTCTCCATCAAATCTGAATGAGATCCTTGCTGGGTAGAGTAATCTTGGTTGTAGGTTTTTCCCTTTCCTCCCTTTCAATATGTCCTGCCACTTCCTTCTGGCTTACCGAGTTTCTGCTGAAACACCAGCTGATAACCTTATGGAGATTTCATTGTATGTTATTTTTTGCTTTTCCCTTGCTGCTTTTAGTATTTTTTCTTTGTATTTTAATTTTTGATAGTTTGATTACTATGTGTCTTGTGTTTCTCCTTGGATTTTTCCTGTATGGGACTCTGCACTTCCTGGACTTGACTGACTATTTCTTTACCCATATTAGGGAAGTTTTCAACTATAATCTCTTCAAATATTTTCTCAGTTCCCTTTTTTTCTCTTCCTCTTCTGGGATCCCTATAATTTGAATATGGTAGTATTTATTTCCACTATTTATCTTCCAGGTCATTTATCCATTCTTCTGCCTCAGTCATTCTGCTATTGATTCCTTCTAGAGAATTTTTTATTTCATTTATTGTGTTGTTCATCATTGTTTATTTGCTCTTTAGTTCTTCTAGGTCCCTGTTAAACATTTCTTTTATTTTCTCTATTCTATTTCCATGATTTTGGATCATCTTTACTATAATTACTCTCAGTTATTTTTCAGGTAAACTGCCTATTTCTTCTTCATTTGTTTGGTCTGGTGGGTTTTTACCTTGCTCCTTTATCTGCTCTATATTTCTCTGTCTTTTCATTTTGCTTAACTTACTGTGTTTTGGGTCTCTGTTTCACAGGCTACAGGTTCGTAGTTCCCACTATTTTCGGTGTCTGCTCCCAGTGGCTAAGGTTGGTTCAGTGGGTTATGTAGGTTTCCTTGTGGAGGGGACTGGTGCCTGTGTTCTGGAGGACGAGGCTGGAAAATGTCTTTCTGGTGGGCAGCCCACATCCGGTGGTGTGTTTTGGGGTGTCTGTGACCTTATTTTTAATTTAGGCAGCCTCTCTGCTAATGGGTTGTGTTGTGTTCCTGTCTTGCTAGTCATTTGGCATAGGGTGTCCAGCACTGTAGCTTGCTGGTCATTGAGTGGAGCTGAGTCTTGGCGTTGAGGTGGAGATCTCTGGGAGATTTTCATTGTTTGATATTATGTGGAGCTGGGAGGTCTCTTGTGGACCAGTGTCCTGAACTTGGCTCTCCCACCTCAGTGGCACAGACCTGACACCTGGCTGAAGCACCAAGACACTGTCATCCACATGGCTCACAATAAAAGGGAGAAAAAAAGAAAGAGGGGCTTCTCTGGCGGTGCAGTGGTTGAGAGTCTGCCTGCCAATGCAGGGAACATGGGTTCATGCCCCGGTCCGGGAAGATCCCACATGCCACGGAGTGGCTAGGCCTGTGAGCCATGGCTGCTGAGCCTGTGTGTCCGGAGCCTGTGCTCCACAATGGGAGAGGTCACAACAGTGAGAGGCCCATGTACTGCAAAAAAAGAAAAAAAAAAAAAGAAAAAAAAAAAGAAATAAAAAAATATATATAAATAAAATAAAGTTATTAAAATAAAAAATAATCATTAAAAAGTTTTTTTTAAAGTAATAAAAAATTAAAAAGAAAGAAAGAAAGAAGAGAGCAACCAAACCAAAAAAGAAATTCACCAATGATAACAAGTGCTAAAAATATACTAAAAAAAAAAAAATGCGAAGGACAGAACTCTAGGACAAATAGTAAAAGCAAAGCTACAAAGACAGAACCACACACAGAGGCATATACATGCACAGTCACAAAAAGAGAAAAAGGAAAAACATATATATATACCGTTGCTCCCAAAGCCCCCCTCCCAGTTTTGGATGATTAGCTGTCTATTCAGGAATTCCACAGATGCAGGGTAGATCAAGTTAATTGTGGAGATTTAATCCGCTGCTCCTGAGGCTGCTGGGGGAGATTTACCTTTCTCTTCTTTGTTCGCACAGCTCCTGGGGTTCAGCTTTGGATTTGTCCCCACCTCTGCATGTAGGTCGCCTGAGGGCGTCTGTTTCTTGCTCAGACAGGACGGGGTTAAAGTAGCAGCTGATTAAGGGGCTCTGGCTCACTCAGGCCGGGGGGAGGGAGAGGTATGGATGCGGGGCGAACCTGCAGCAGCAGAGGCCGGCGTGACGTTGCACCAGCCTGAGGCGTGCTGTGCGTTCTCCTGGGGAAGTTGTCCCTGGATCACGGGACCCTGGCAGTGGTGGGCTGCGCAGGGTCCCAGGAGGGGAGGTGTGGATAGTGACCTGTGCTTGCACACGGGCTTTTTGGTGGCTGCAGGAGCAGCCTTGGCGTCTCATACCCATCTCTGGGTCTCGCGCTGATAGCTGCGGCTTGCACCCATCTCTGGAGTTCGTTTAGGCAGTGCTCTGAATCCCCTCTCCTCATGCACCCCGAAACAATTGTCTCTTGCCTCTTCAGCAGTTCCAGACATTTTCCCGAACGCCCTCCCGGCTAGCTGTGGCGCACTAGCCCCCTTCAGGCTGTGTTCACGCAGCCAACCCCAGTCCTCTCCCTGCGATCCAACCGAAGCCTGAGCCTCAGTTCCCAGTCCCGCCCGCCCCGGTGGCTGAGCAGACAAGCCTCTTGGGCTGGTGAGTGCCTCTTGGCCCTGATCCTCTGTGCGGGAATCTCTCCGCTTTGCCCTCCGCACCCCTATTGCTATGCTCTCCTTCGCGGCTCCGAAGCTTTCCCCCTCCGCCATCCGCAGTCTCCGCCCACGAAGGGGCTTCTAGTGTGTGGAAACCTTTCCTCCTTCACAGCTCCCTCCCACTGGTGCAGGTCCCGTCCCTATTCTTTTGTCTCTGCTTTTTCTTTTTTCTTTTGCCCTACCCAGGTACGTGGGGAGTTTCTTACCTTTTGGGAGGTCTGAGGTCTTCTGCCAGCATTCAGAAGGTGTTCTGTAGGAGTTGTTCCACATGTAGATGTATTTTTGATATATTTGTGGGGAGGAAGGTGATCTCCACCTCTTACTCTTCCACCATTTTGAAGCTCCTTCCTCCTATAGATGTTAAATTAGCACATGAAAATGTATTCAACATCTTTATTCATCACGGAAATAAAAATTAAAACTACAATGAAATATCATACCCACTAGAATGGCCAAAGTAGAGACAATACCAAATGACTGTGAGGATGCAGAGAAACTGGATAATTCACACATCGCTGTTGGTAATGAAAATGGTACAGCCATTCTGGAAAATAGTTTGGCAGTTTTTTTAAAAAGTTAAACATGTAATGACTCCGAAGTTGCACTCTTGTGCATTTATCCCAGAGAAATGGAAACTTATGTTCACACAAAAACCTGTATGTAAATGCTCATAGTAGCTTTTTTTTCATGGTAGACAAGAATTACAGTCCAGACATCCTTCAACTGATGAATAGTGAAACAAAATAAATAAATGAGTAATAAAATGAGCAATAAAAAGAAATGAGTACTGATATGCACAACAGAGAATTATGCTGAGTGAAAATAGCCAATCCCATAAATCAATAATACCGTTAATTCTATTTATATAATATTTTCAAACTACAACGTTCCAAAATGTTGAGAAATTGCTCTTTTCCAAGGCTTAGGGAGGTGGACAGGGTGGGAGGAGGAAGCTGCATTAATAAAAGGGCAACATGAGAGATGCTTGTAGTGATTGAACAGGTCAGTATCTTGACTGTGATGGTGGAAACATAGACCTACACATATCATAAAGTTGTGTAGAATTACATTTACACACTCACACTGCCCCACAGAAACATACATGAGTATGTGTAAAACTGAGAAAATGTAAATAAAATTGGTGGATTATATCAATGCCAATATCTTGGTTGTGACATTGCACCATAGTTTTAAACGTTAACGTTGGGGGAAATTGAGAAAAACGTTCATAGCATCTGTATTCTAGTATTATTTTTACAGCTGCATGTGAATCCACAGAGACCTCAATAAAAATTTCAATTAAAAATAGTAAAATAAGGGTCTTTTGCTTTATATAATATTGAATAAATGAAACCATCAAATAATGATAATTTTGTGAGACATTCTCCCTACAAGAATATTGATACTTGACAATAGAGAACCTCATTCATATATCCATTTTATAAGGCTAGAGCTGGTATCAAATTGGAAGATGGATTTGGAAGTATTGATATGCAACATACATGTGTTCTGGAAGAGTAGGAAGAGACAGTGTTCAGGATAAAGAGGCAAAGTATGTCAAGTGAACCACTGAGAAATATTTAGGGCAATGACTGAAACTTTACTGTGCTTACAAATTACTTGGAGAACTTGTTAAATACTCAGATGCCAGGATACAACCCAGAGGTTCTGATTCAGTAGATATGGAAAGAGGCTCTGGCATCATCCCAGGTGATCTTGATGGCATCAGTTCACAGACAATAATTTTTAAATCACTGATTTACAGATAATTCTTTGCAAGAAAATAAGTTATGTGTTCTTTAAGTATATAGAAATATATTGATGATTACTACCATCAGTGACTTTAGTATCAACATAAAACTGAAAATTTAATTGAAAGAAATTGAGAATTTAACCACATGTTATATGAGTGAATAAATAGAATATCATTTCTACTTACTGCATGAGAACAAAATGAAAGGCTATATATTCATATTAGAAACATTTTTGTTTTTATGCATTTAAAATGGTTTTCTCTCTCTGGGAGAGTTTGCAATTTTATAGAGTGGTGTCATGAAAATATGATTGTTTGATAAATAATCAGGTACTGATTCTGAAAAATATGAATATTATAGTGGTTGATAGGGTTAATTTATCTCTTATGACTATTTTCTAGATCAGATTCTTAAGTAATCAGTAGACTTGTTATATATACAAAGTAAGCACAGTACACTAATAGACAAGGGAAGTAGATTTTTTTTTCTATTTTTCAGAATTTTATATTCTTTTATGCACTTAAGTTTACTTTTGAATATAGATACGTCTATTGGACTTTCTATTAGCAGCAACTATCATTATAATACTGAATAATAAACATCTCCAAATAAAGTGGCTTACATTTATTCTAATGTTTATGGGTTGCAAGTGATTTAGGATAGTCTCAACCTGGGCAGATCTGCTTCAGGATGCTGATAAGTGGATAAACTAGGATAAATCTTCACATGTCTCATTTTAGGAGTCAGTCTGAAAACACAGGGTATGTTGCTCTCATGAAGCATAAGAAGGATAAAGCATAAAAGTATAAGAGGATAAGCCAACCACACAAACACTTTTTAAGCATCTGTTCTCTTCAGTTCTGCTAACATCCCGTTGCCCAATGTGAGTAACGTGGCCAAACCCAAAGTCATGGAGTGGGGACATTCACTTCAACTACAATGATGCTATGGCAAAGGTGAGGATGTACATACCACTCTCCCAGGAAGCATAAAATTGAGTGGAATCATTAACTCCAATGATCAGATTCTTGGTGAACAATATTACGTTTTAGAGGTAGTTTATTTGGGAATTATAAGAGATACCATATTTATTTCAATTCTATATTAACATTACATATAACTTTTATAATCACAGTAGTTCTTTAAAAATCTTAATTTTAACTAAAATCAACTTTGTGCTTCTTACTACACTGCATCTTTTATCTATGGAATATTTGCCTTCTATAATAATATTTGTATCAGTTATTTTTTGCAATGTAACACGTCATTCCAAAATTAATGGATTAAACCAACAATTTTTTATTTGCTTACTATTTTGCAGGTCAACAATTTGGGCTGTACTCAGCTAGAATATCTTGTCCCTGTAGGACCATTGGGATAGCTGAGGAGTTTAGGAAGTCTGGATCATTTTCTCCACATGGTCTTGTTACCGAGTCTAAGTTCTAAGTTCATACTGCTTGCAGCACAACAGGTCAATAAATCGAGAGACAAGGTGTTGGAGCAAGGAATAGTGACCTTATTCAGGAAGCCAGCAGATCGAGAAGATGGCATACTAGTGTCCCAGAGAAACATCTTACCTGGGTTAGAATTCAAAAAGGAAAGGCATGTGGCTGGTTGTTGCAAACTTCTTGGTGCCCTCCAGATCCCAGAGGGGATGTGAGGATCCTTTGTTCTTGCACCTGTCAAGATAGGTCTGGTCATGATGTTCTATGAACCATCAACAAAACAAACGTTATTTTCTCTTCTGCAACTTTTTATCTCTGTATAAAAGAAAGGTCAAGCTTGGGAGGCAGAGTCTTGACAAAGAGCTATTATGTATATTTCAGGATACAGGCAACATTCCTTTACAAATGTGCAGAGCCAGCATGACTAAGCACAGGCAATAGAGCACAAAGGTTAGAGCTAAAGGAATAGATCCAATATGGAGTCAGGTTTGTTCTTCTCTGTTATGGTCTCTCCTCCTCAAGGAGTCTAGGCTAGACTTGTGCTCCAGGCAGCCGTGTTCCAAAAAGACAAGTGCAGAAAATTCAAGACACTCTGAAACCTCAGATCAGAATTCACACAGTGATACTTCCAGTACATTTTATTGGTCAAACTAAGTTATAAGGCCATTCTAGATGCAAGAGGTGGAGAATGAACAGTGATGTTCTCTTGTATTAATGTACTGAAATAAACTAGATGATTTTGATAAACTAAGTCTATCAAATATCTTTATGTTTAATAATTTTTCAGGCTTCTTGAGCTGGCATAATGTTGAAATGCTACATTATTCAAATTTGCAAAAGTAAATTTTTTTCTAAACTTTACACCTAGAGCTGGGTCTTTGATCAGAGATATCTAAATCATTTTAATCATGCCCCCCTATCAAATTATTTTTGACTTTTATCACAAACAAAATACATCAATTTATTTAAGAAATATATACTACCAGTAAGGAATATGTAAAATGGCAGGAAAGTTTTCTTCCTTTCAAATTAATAAAATGTTTAGAAAAATTTGAATATTTTCATACCTCCTCAATTGATTCTTCTGTTCATCCTTAGGGAGACCACTATGTTAGAGTATCATGTAGCTTTCCTATGAAGCTAATTCTCATCTTCAGTGGATATATTATTCTGGATAAGCTACCTATGATTAACAGTGAATCTAAAAATATCTGATACTTAACACAACACAATTTTTCTAATTTACATAGTAATACTAATGATTGGCTGATGGTCTATATAATAATTACAAGATCCAGGCTACTTTTGTTTTATTTTTCTGTCTCCTTCTAGGTCTTCTGAACTACTCTGAGTATTCTCTAGTGGATAAATTAAGGGGAAAAGAATAAGATACTCATAATGGAGATGGTTCAGGTCTGGAAGTAGCATATTTGCCTTGTTTCCATATTCCACTGGCAAGAATTAATTTACTTGGATACATATAAATGCAAGGGAGGCTGAGAAATGTGGTCCAGCTATATACCAAAAGGAAAAGGAAATGGAATTTGGTGAACACATCACACTCTCAGCCACAGTGGAAATTAAGTAGAAAATGGTCCTCTACTCTCTTACTGGTAATCAATGATTTGAAAAGATATTGCTATGTCCTTGATTTTTGTCTGTCTGACTGTTCAACTCAATGAGTAGAATTTCTTAGAGATGAGGCAGGATATGTCTAGCCACAAAGAATTCCCCTCCATGTATGTTTCCTGGGACTTGTTAAAACAGACCCCAGCTGCTACTCTTTAGACTATAAAGTAAGTTTCTCATTAATTCTGCCCTTTTAGCAGCTGACAGGCAATTTGACTGCTTGGAAAACACACTGGGTTTTTATGACCAACAAATAAGTAATCATAACCAGCCATAAGTAAAACCACAAAGCATAAATTGATGGAACTTACACAATTTTAACCTACAATATTAGAGGTTACATTTTAGAACTACAAAGTCCCTTTTAACATTTCAGAATTGTCCTACAGAAGTGCACTGGGTTTTACTTTCATATTAAAAAAATGCATAGTTTTACTAAAATTGTTAATTATTTTCTCTTTAACTTTCAACTTCTTTTTGCAAATATTGTTTTATTTTTGGATCATATTATATATTGGGAGTCTGTGTTAGTAGTAAAATATTTAATTCACATCTAAACGTTTTAGGAGCTATTTCAGAGAGGAATATATTAACACAAAAATTCACTTTCCTGTTTTCTGTCTGAGGACTTTGTTATTTCACCTATTATTGTTAGGACAAGGAAGTCAAATATTTTGTAGGTTTATATATATTATATATATTATATAATATATAATATATATATTATATAATATATATATTATATATACATATATATATACACGTATATATATGAACTGTCTACCCCCAAAATTCCTATGTTGAGTTCTAACCCCTATTACCTGAGAATGTGACTGCTTTGGGAGACTGGGCCTTCAAAGGGGTGACTAAGTTACAATGAAGCTGTTAGGGTGGACCCTAATCCAATATGACTGGTGTCCTTATGAGAAGTGGAAACTTGGACATACAAAGAAACACCGAGATGAACACACACAGAAGATGAGGACATAGCAAGAAATTCACATATACAAATGAAGCAGAAAGGCCTCAGAAGAAAATAAACCTGCCAACACCTTAATCTTGCACTTCCAGCCACCAGATCTGTGAGCAAAGAAATTTCAGTTAAGCCACACTGTTTGTAGTATTTTGTTATGGCTGTTCTAGCAAACTACTAGTAATAATATATGCTAATACATTATACACAGACACACACACACACTATATATGGAGACAGAGAGTCTATGTATAAGAAAGAAAGCAGTGTTAAATATAAAAAAAAATTAGTAGCTGAAGGCCAATTCATTTTTGCAATATGTTTTGAATATTAAATGTTTGAAAATTATATTAAATTTTATTACCTAATGACTAAAGTTAGTAAAAAGTTGTTTAGCTGCGTGTCAAAGGAGAAATGAGGAAATTTAATGAGATGTCTAACATTATCATAGACGTACAAAACTATGGAATTCACAATATTTTTGAGAGCAAACTGTTACTGAGTAGCTACATGCTCAACATAACAGAAAATGAAAAATAAAACATAAAATCCAAATTTTGTAGGGTTTATATTGCTAATCCAATTCTAAGTCTTGTACAGTATTTAGAATGAACTTCACATATATAGCTGAAAATAGTCTTATGAAAACAAACACATCATTGTGGAAGAATAAGCTACTCAGATATCCATTTCTCTAGAGACTTGTGACCCTTCCGGTTAATCAACTTTATAGGCTGTCTACTCAAATGTCACCTATCCATAGAGACTTTGCCTGCCCATCCCATCAAAACTCCATCTTCATTCACTCTCTATTCCCATATTGTGTTTATTTATTTCAGTATAATTTATCTGACAATATGTTTTATATTTGTTTAATATTTGTCTCCCACACTAAAGGAAGGTGAAGATTTTGTGACTGGCTTACTTCAAAATAAACTTAACCTCTAAAAATATTTCTAACACATAGGAAATGTTCACTAAATATTTACTGATAGATTAGTGGTCAAATCAGTATTTATTCATTGTTCCCTAGGCTTATTTAAGTCAATATATTTGTGATTGTTACAGAGTTTCATAACTAAGCCCTACCTGAACCATGGATATCACAATCTAACTGGGAAGATGAAAGGATGAATAAATAGAAGATAACTCAATTTTCAAAAAGTGTGCTGTCCACAGCCACTGTGGAAAATAGTATGGCAATTCCTAAAATATTAAAAGTATAATGTATGATCCAACAGTTCCACTTCTGGGTTTATTCTCAAAAGAAAGCAGGAACTCAAAGAACTATTTGTACACACATGTTCATAGCAGCATTATTGACAAGAGCCAAAAAGTAGATGCTACATAAGTGTCCATTGACAGATGAATGGATACACAAAATGATATATACATACAATGGGATATTTTTCAGCCTTAAAAAGGAAGGAGATTCTGACACATGCTGTGGTATGGATGAAACTTGAGGACATTATTCTAAGTGAAATAAGCCAGTCACAAAAAAAATAAATACCATATGATTGCACTTATGTGAGATATTTAAAATAGTCAAACTCAAAGAACTGGAAAGTAGAATGGAGGTTTCCAGGGGTTGAAAGGAGGGAGAAATGGATAACTGTTGTTTAATGGGTACAAAGTTCAGTTTTATAAGATGAAAAAGTTGTGGAGATTGACTGCACAATTATGTGAATATGTATACTTAATACTACTGGATTGTAAATGGTTAAGATGGTGATTTTATGTCATATGTATTTTATCTCAATTTTTAAAAAATATGTGCTATCCAAAAGTGAATCTACATAGTTCTTAAAATCTGGATTTCCCTTTGATATTTGCTTTTAAAGAAAAGTGTGGAAATAAATATTATATAAACATAATACATTGCCTCATTATAGTGTCTAGATTAAGACCCAAGAATATCAACAGTTTTCATATCATCTGTAGTGGATATGGTTTCAATACAAAGGGAAGAATGAAGTTGAATGATTCAGTAACAAACACATTTTATATATTATCAAAATAACCATATCTAATAAAAGACTACTAAGTTTGATTTTTAAAAAATTACATGGGTAGGTGAGTAAAGTAAGGCCAGGTCTGGTAAAGTTATTTGAGACAAATCTTAATAGCTAGTTCTACAAAATCACTAATCTCTCTACTATTTTATCATTAACTAATAAAGCAAGAATTAGGAGTTCATACCTATTAATTTAATTTGTATTTGAGATTTATAGTTTTCTTAGTAATATTTCTACAATCACTATAAATTTTTTGTTTTTCAGTCTATAACCAGAATGTTAGCTTACTGGAATTTAAGATAAACTCTAAACTACTGCCAGATATATTGATGGTCCCATCATGGAGTCATTGAAGTTGAAAAGAATTTTCATGTAATTGCCTATCTATAATAATAATAAGAAAATTAATAATAATAAAATAGATCTGAAATATAATACTTGTCACTGTCAGAGTTCTAAGTAATAGATAGTATTTAAATCATTTTCACATGAAATTATGTATGGTTTTCCTCTAAGTAAATTCAAATATTTGAATATTATCATCTCACAAAAAAGTATATTTTACAGATTATACATTTTGTTATTCTACTTTTTTCAATGAATATTTTGTTGTTTTTGTTCATCATTTAAAATCTGTATGAAGAAAGCTAATTAGAGATTTATCTAGAGAACAAATAAGTGTAACTAAAATATACACTGTCGTGTGACTATATAATGGAATTGCTTATTCAAGGAGGCCAAACCATGGGCTCAGTCTTCGAGCCTCGAATCTGTCCTATTAGACTGTAGTCGTCTCCGACCTAAGATCTACACCTATAATGAGACCTTTGCCTTTGAATTAAGAGATAGATACAGCTTCAATTCAGAACTCTCCAAGGCTTTCTCTGCTTTTATCTCGATTCTTTAGAAAATTCATAGGGGAACACTCTGAAGAAGGACAACCCGATGAAAATGTATGTGTTCTCTGGGAGAACTTGGATTCTTAGATTTTTGTTATCACAATCAAATATTGCAAAATTGTTATGACATTTTGAAAACTGCTAGGCCAAATGCAAAGTAAAATCTTCCCTGAACAGGTTTTGAAGATACCAGGCACATTTGGCAAGTGGAAACCCCTCCCTTCTTTTCAGACCTTCAATAAAAATAAAAATAGTGTCTTCTTAATGAGGCCTTATGTTTTCTGATGACTACAGCAGTTATAATAAGTGAATCAAGTAAATTGTGATAACAGGAGAGAAAAATAAATCAGCCTAGGCCCTGAAAATTTCAAAATCAATGCCAGTCCTCACTTACTGAGTTTGGGGAGTATTGTCTTTGCTCCTTCTCATGTTTTCTGTTTTATCCTTCTTACTGATGAATAAATAACAGCAACAGCAACAGCAGAAAAAAACTTAGAGAAGACAGAACAAGAGGATGGAAAAATAGCTAAATACAGCTCTTAAGATAGAATGATTCACTCAGCAACCTCACCATATGCTCAAATTAAGCCCCTGAAATAACAGCAAAGTTCCAAAATAATAGATAGTGTTACCCCCTAGTTTGGAGCATAGCAACAGAAAGCTACAAAGATAATGAGCTTCACTACTGAGATATCTTCATGGGAGTATTCTGTATTATCCAAAACTTATGATTTATGTATTGATTACAGTATATAGAGAGATTATAATATAGGTATACAGATAGTATACAAGTAGGTACACATGGTATACATACAGATTAAACATTTTGAACATAACTAATAGTAAGGGGAATTTACAGAGTAACTCATTATATAGACACATAAATGTGCACACATACACACTACTGAAAAAAATAGCTCATGTTTGTTTTTATGCTAAATACGGGCAATGCACTCTGATCTTTTCTCTGCTCTTCTCTTTAATTTTTTTAATGTTGATAGAGATCAACTAAATGATTTCACAGTCCATTAATAGATCACCACAGTAGTTTGAAAAAAATAATGTATTCATATTTACATGAACCGAATATGTTTTCCCCTACTAAATCACTTTTAAATCACTTTCAATTTATTATGAAATTATGAGGAATAAATTGCCTGATATTAAAATGTTATTCAAAATAATTTATTATGTTATTATTTTTACCTTCCCAATTCTACCTAATTAAGATTTCATATCATCTATGTACTGTTCTCTATATCTACAATCAGAATCCTTGCCTCACTAAAATTCACAAGTAGTACAATGGGCTTTTCTCTTCCACTTAGCACTTAAAGATCTAGCTTTTAATAAAGTAACAGGTGTACTTGTCTTCTTCATTAGATTGTAAGTTCTTTAGGACTTAATACACATTGTGTAGCTCAATTTTGTATTCCTTATAGTACTAATATGGTGATCTCCATGTAAGAACTTAACAAATGTTTATTGAATTCAATTTAGGAGAAAGAAAAGAGCAAAGGATGAATAGTCATTTAGTTATTTCAGAAGGTTATGATAGGTAAGAGTAAAACATCAGAATTAGGATTTGAATTCTATGTCATTTCCATCTTTCTCCATTTCAAGCACCCATAAAATGTTTTGTTTGTGAAGTTTTTTTTTAAATTTCATATGTAAACAAACTTTTAAGTTCTTCATCATAGTAATTCAAAACTTTCTAACATACTGCTTCCTTAGTTCTACTTCTACATGACTCACCTGTACATTCACAAAATTTAGTTCTTTTTTTTTCAACAACATCTGATTTTCCTCTTACTGCTACTCTCCTGGGCACATGGTACCTCCTTTTCTTGTCTTTTCTATCTGCCTCTAATGGATATCTGACATCTACCTTGGTTTCAAGTAATAACTGATTATGCAAGTATTATCTAGTTACATTGAGCTCAAAAATTGAATAAATAGATTTGTAAGTATGAAAATGCCCTCATACAATCAGCTTATTTACAAAACAATTTGATCTTCCAATTACACAACATTTTGACAAACTGAGAGAGGACAGAATGGTTTAAGTAATCAAATATGTTCTGAATTTGCTTTATATGTTTGTTTTTACTGACCTGTATTATCAGGTAAAATCTGTGACTATTTTGGTTAAGTTGGTTGACATGGTTGATTCACTTTGGAAGCCAAGCCAAGTCACACCCTTAAACTCTAACAGACAATTGTGTGCACACCAGGGTGAACTCACCTGATATCCAACCCTAAATAATAGAAGGTGAGGTATGAGAGAATTATTTTAGTCATCCCAAGTAATTTTATAAAGAAAAGACATGGGAGAGATCAATATGTCTAAAATACAAAAAGAAAAAAGAAATAATAACAGAAGATGAGCCTTTAACTCTGACCCATGAAAACAGGAACACCTATTTAGGGAAAAGTTGATATTAAGTGAAAAACATTAAGGGAGGGATGTAGCATCATTCAAGAGTTAATCAGGAGAAAAGAAATCTATCTATTACAAGTAGAAAGGGGACTTAATATAGGAAATAATGTGCTTAAACATTTTGGGAAGGACTGGAGAACTAAAAATCTGGATGGGCTCTGAGTGGAGGTCCAGCTGTGGTCCAAGGAAATAAAAGGTTGCAGTTGTCACCTAAATGTTAGAAACCTACAGAAAATTGTTCTGACATCATAACAGCTCAATCATGCATCACCTTCAGGGAAAGAAATTTAGTCAGAAACTAAAAACTCTCATCTGTCCAGATAACTTCCACCTCTTTTAGGAAAAAAAGAATGTTTTTACCCCATCTTTCTGTCTTCTAAGTATCTCATAAGTACATTTCATATTTAGCAGAACCTAAACCATATCAGCAATCCTGCAGAAAATTGGAGGTGGAGGTCAGTTAAGCAAACAAAGGCCAGTGGTAGACAGCATACACAAGTGGTCTGTTGGTAAAAACTCACAGAGAAAAAACAGTAGCAGATAGGCAAGGCCCCTCTTGCTACGACATTCTAGGTATAGTATACAGAAATCAAGCAGGGACAAACATCAGATTTTAAAGACCAGGCTCTGAATCTTGAGTTATGGGGAATTTATTAGAGACTTCTGATTAGGAAAGCAGTGGCAGAATCAGGGACAGGGATACAACAGCAATAATATGTGTCATAATCTTGGCTGTAGTCACATCCTTTTAACTCAGCATACATAGAATTGGAAACACCAACCCTTCCTCTGTGGTTCAGGAAGATGTGCAATTGTGATTGCAGTTATGAAACTTGTTGAATGAATGACATTACTCATATATTATCACGATTGGGTGAGTACTAGCCCCCTTCCTGATATAATTAAGGGAGGAGCTGAAGTTCAAGTACTTCAGTTGAACAAGACAGAGTGCTTTAATTATTGGAGGGTAATTCCATGAAATCGACCCTTTTCATGTTTTGGACAAGTTAACCTTTACTGTTAACCTTTACTGTTCTCTTCTACTTCCAATTCTGCATCCCTTTTATCCTTAGCCAAAATCTCATTATTGGTGCAGTAACAGATTGAAAATTTCATTATTGAAGGTAGCATTATTATGCAAGAAAATTATTTAAGTATATTACTTCCAAATCTTCACTCCCGTTCTGCTATAGAACTATGTATTTACCCCCTTCGCAATGTAACTTTTTACTTCCCACTAGTCAAAGTATATTTTCTTGCTCTTTATATTGGACTTGGCCATATGACTTGTTTTGACCTGTAACATGTTAGCAGATGTGATGTGATCATGAGTCTTCGATATGATTTGCTCTCTGTGTTCTGACAGAAGAAGAACATGTTCCAAGGAAGGATCATGTTATCTCTTCAGCCTAGTTTTGGAAAAGTCATGGAGAAGACCTGAACTAATCCAGAAACAAGATCCAGGCTTGTTCAGTTGAGTTTAGTCCAGATAAGCCTAACTTTAGCTGATTTACATGCCAGTAAACATTTAAATGTGACAATGTTTGTTTTGTTAGCCACTGAAATTCTGAGGTTTTGTTGTTGTTGATATGGTTTTATTGTTACATCGAAAAAGCTAATACAGTTTTTCTTGATTGCACTGGCTACTGTAGTCTTCAACTATCTTTAGTTGTGTTCTTCCTTTGGGAATGGTAACAGAGGTATCGTTAGAGAAGTGTTTTGATACCTGACTGAATTCTTCCTGCTACCATTGTATAATAGCAATCTTTTTTTCCCTTGATAATAAGGATTAATCCCTTCAATCAGTAATCTTTTTTTTCATTTCCTGTTGTTTCAGGCATAAGGAGCCTAAAAGGTGACAGTTTCAATTTCTACTTCAGTAGAAGCATTGCTGTGTCTTCTAGTGGAATTATTAATCTCTTGGTGACTGTGATTTTTGTGTCAGAAAAACTTAGGGCCAACAAATACTAACACATTCCCTATCCTCCTCGAAGTTGACTTAAGGCCATGTGGTTGAGTTCTGGCCAATGGAAATGTGAGTGGAGTTGTATTACAGCTGGTCTGTGGCACTTTAGAAATGGCATGTTTTCTTCATCGCTCTTTTTCCATATCAACCAGATTTTGGAAGCTGTGTATTGAGAATGAAGAACTACAAAATGGTTGGAACACGTCTCCCCACATCATAGGATAGAAGAGAGACCCCACTAAACTTTACATGAACAAGAAATAAACCTTTGTAGAGTTAAGCCCCTGACATATTGGAGATCATTTGCTGAATGACTAAAATTAAGTACAATGATTACGACAAACTCAAATCCAGAGAAGTCCAAAGTTTTGGGGACAGTAAGCAAAACATTACTGAGTTATGGTCTATAGCTATACTGACTTTCATTCTTTGACTCCCAGACAAATACAGTCTAGCTGTAAGAGAAAGATCACCATATGGTGGTTAGTCATTCAAAGAGGTTTATAATGGTAGATGGTGGTTATGAACTCTCAGTTTTTCTCCCAATTAGGACAGTAACTGAGCCTTCAATAAGCTTATTTAAATATTCTCTAGAGCAGCAGTCCCCAACCTTTTTGGCACCAGGGGCTGGTTTTGTGGAAGACAAATTTTCCACGGATGGGGGAGGGGAGGGATGGTTCAGGCGGTAATGCGAGTGATGGCGAGTGGTCGATGAAGCTTCGCTCGCTTGCCCGCCACTCACTTCCTGCTGTGTGGCCCGGTTCCTAACAGATCCACTGCCCGGGGGTTGGGGACCCCTGCTCTAGAGCCAGTGACATCTGGGTAATGGAGTAAACATTAAGAACCGTATATTGTGTGGGGTGAGATGATTGTTTTATTTATTTTGCTCTAAAATTAGTTCCTTGAGCAGAAGCAGAATTTTTCTTGTAAAATTGTATGATGAAGTAAGTCTATAGATGTTAGTGCTTACGGAAGCTTTGCAGGAAGAAAAGGCAAATAAACATCCAGAATAAGTTTCGTTTTTTAGTGAGGAATAAAAATTCCCTCTATGATGGAAGGGGTCAAATTAAATTAACCTGCCTACCATTTGTCTGTCGAGTTCCAGTATTTAGTAAGAAGGTAGCAGCTGATCCATTGCAAGTGATGATTAGCCCAATGTTATTACTCATTACTCATCAGTCCTTAGTAGAGATTAATAGCTAACAAAATAATCATGAACGTTTATTCCACCTTGATTATATAGTATTTATCTTGGGTATTCAAGATAATTGGTTTTATGTCCTTGGTGTACATCTTATTAACTGAATGTGGCAGAAATAGGCTGGCTGTTTCTAACCAAATTTGTTTTCTGCTGGGCACATAGCTAGATTACTGTGGCAGATTGTACTTTGTAAGGTCGTTGGCAACAATATCTCCCACCCCCCTCCCATGCTCTCATTCAATGTGATTTTGCCATGCTTTCACTTAAGGAGTGATGTCTATTTCTCTACTCCTTTGAAACAGGGTGGGGCTTCTGACCAAAGGAATATGGCAGAGGCAGCACTGTGCCAATCCCAGCGTAATTCTGAATTGAACAGTGTTTCCTTTTGTTACTCTTTGGAATGCTTTCTCTTACGATGCTTCCTCTAGGAACTCAGATATCATGCTGTAAGAATCCCACATCACATGAAAAGGATACCTGCGGATGTTCTGGTTTACAGCCTCAGTTGAGTCACCAGTCAGTCCATAGACAATATCAGTTGACAATTATATGAGTGAGTTATCTTGACAGTAAGCCATTTTCTTATGGTTACTGATCCAGCCAACATTAAAATGCAATCACAAGAGAACGTCCATGAAAACCATCCGAGTCTGGTCAACTGTCAGAACCATGAGAGATAACAGTTAATCCTTTGAAGACATTAAGATTTGGAGTGGTTTGTTATGCAAGAATAGATAACCAAAACAACTACACTCCCAACTCCTTTATAATTCAGTTATGACTCTAGCTATATGACTGTGTTCTGGCCAATGGAATATGTATTGAAGATGTTAAAAACTATTCTCTGACTTGACCCAGAAAAAAAAATTTCCATGTAATCCAACACCCTTTCTCTTTTGTTCCCAGGAGCTGGTGTCCAGGATGACCCTGGAAACCACATGGTGAAGAATTCCAAGATTAAGTCAGCCTGGGGTCTTGAAGGACTACATTGAACGGAGTCTCAACTACCAGCACAAATGAAGGTTAGACTGGCTTGACTAAGCAATACATTTTTCGTGGGTTAAACAACAAATATCTGAGGATCTATGTTATAGCAAATAGAATTATATTGACTTATATAATGTGATAATCTGGCATGTTCCTTTAACTCTTTAACTTCCTTGTCTGTAAAATAGAGATAATAGTCCCTGACCCTTATGCCTCACAGTTCCTATAAATAACAGATTACATACTAGTTCTTAAGATGATTTTTAAGCTGGAAAGAAGAATAAAATAGCAATCATATTGATAATTATGGCTCTAGCTTTTGAAACAAAGTATTTTAGAACGGTCACACAGCATGGATTTCGGAATCAGATGTATTCGATCGATCAGTCATTGTTGTGTGACATGGGGAAGTTGTTTGGGCTTTTGTGTGAATTAATACGATTATAATATATAATTGGTCATAATTAGAACCTATTAGTGCTCAACATATACCCATATACTTCTTCTTAAATATAAATATGTCA